>NW_020438927.1:974309-988980 GCF_000699045.2 Agrilus planipennis
TTATTAAAAAATATTAAATAGTTTTAACAACATAAACGATGCCGTAGCGCCTTAAAAAAAATTCCCCCTCCATGGTCGCATCGATTTTTCAAAAGCCGGTACTTTGAAAAAATAAATATTGTAATCTGTATGGATGTAATTATCGGAGTTATTGATGTGACCAGTTCAAAAAAAGTCAAAAAAATGCGTTCAAAGATTTTAGTCCATTTCTTTCGCAATGAAATCATGTATCTTTTAAAATTTTCATACCTATATTAAACTATCGAGTCCTGGACCATATGACGGTTCTTCCTCTTCATCTCCAGGGGTTTTGTTGACTTTATTAATTTTTTTATTAACTTTTTCGATGCGATACTCAGCAGCTTTAATCCGGGTAGAGTCACGGTCAGCGCAGTAGTTATAGAGTGTCGGTCCAACTTTGATGCCGAGCAAGTCCATTAATTGCAGGCTTGCCAATGACCCTTCATTAAATATTATTGTTGAGATATACAGAGCTATTTCAACAATAACCGCAGAACTTGAATTTGACTTCGGGACGATCTGCCACACTAAAGCATTGAAAATTTCGTTGTTATTCTGTGTAAATCCACCTACGCATCTTTCTAATAATTCAACTTCTTAACTTTTTCGGTGTACTGATCTACGTTGAGAGAATGATCCTTTTTATGAATGTTTCAGTTTAATTCTCTATATCATTTTTTATAATTATGTTGTTGCTTTTTTCCAGTCTTGCGTTTGTTATCATTTTAGTACCTTACGCCCAGTCACGCCAGAATAATCAAAATGCATTATAATTAGGTAATTAAAATAAATAATCAACAAAATCCCAAAGCAACAAAATACCGACGTGACATGTATGGTGGAAGCACCCATTCTGAATTGAGCGTAACAATATATTATTCTAAAGTCACCACTACAGAAGTCTCCAGCTTCGGGCCAACGGACTTCACTAATACCTACTATATCTAATTCTAATCTATTCATTTCTACTTTTAAAGTTTCCAGTTTCCCTCCATGCGTTATTGTCGTAACATTCCACGCTCCGACTCGTGAAATATTGCACCTACCCCTACTGCACTTATTAATGACATCCCCTGGGGTAGTCCCCGTTCGAACATGTGAATGGGGGACTAGCCTGCGTCCGGTGTGCTTAACCCCAGAGGACGCCATCATTTAATTTTGAACGTACGTTTTATTCGGGATCATTATATGGTGGTTTCCCGTTGACCTCCACATCGCAGTGTTAAGCATCAGAGAGCCATACCGATCGTCGTGATCCCTGCCACCCTGAGAAAAACCTGCTGCCCCCCTTCGCTGTCGCATTACNAGAGACTAGATTGGTGAACAATAGATCAACAAAAGTATCATTAATGTACTATGGAGTGACATTGTTGCACGTGTATTATTATAGTATATATGTAAAAAAATAATCGAAAACATAGTTTTTTTCATACGAAATATCGTACCTAATTTTCTATTGCAAATAACTTTACAGGTAATGACTTTTTTTCATAGAATATTTTTAGACTATAATAAAGTCTGATCGACCCCTGTTACATATTTGAGAATAAAAGCTTTTACTCATAAGAAGGGGCATTCATCTCCTGCGGTCAAACGCACATTGGCACTAATACTCCTTGGACTATTTTTTACTTACTGTCAAATTTTAAAGCCAATCGGTCAAAAGCTTTAATGACTAGACCGTCTGATGCTTGCCTTTATATATCCTGACCATAAGCAAATAGTTACCTGCATCCCCTTTTGCCAGTGGTTGCAGTCTAATACCAGCTCTCTGGAATTGGATGGGATGAGGGGTTAAAACAGGTTAAAACAAGGGCTAACAAATACTAGTAATGTGTTTCCTTGCTGGTTGACTACATGATCGGGAAGACCGAAATCGACCTAATTAATTATTGGACTCCAGTAGAAGTAGTTTGTACATAACCACTTGCACCTACTCAACGCGGTAGTTACTAGACAAGGGGTCTTTTTAATCAACACGGCATAAACTCCGGCTTTTTTGCCTGGTAGTATCACCTTTTCGTCTAATTCTGTTTTACCTCATCGGTTTTAAACTGACTGCATAATGTTGCAAGGTGGAGACAATGCAGGAGAAACGACAGTATTGTTGGCATTGGTTTTTCCAGGGCCGTACCTACCCTCGTGACCTCTGCCACCCTGGGTACCGAAAAAGCTGCTGCCCTGCTTCAGAGACTTGTCTTAGCCTGGAATCTGATTAAGAACCCCCCACCCCCCATTATCAGTTGAAATCATTGTTTTAATACAGCAGAGAATGGAATACCTTCTTTGAATGATAAATATCTTAGAAATGTATATTATATTGATTCTAATTTCATTATATCAATATCATAATATAGAGACTATATTGGTGAACAATAGATTAGGAAGGTATCATTAATGTGCTATAGAGTGACATTATTGAACATGTATTATTATAGTATATATGTAAAAAAAATAATCGAAAACAGTTTTGTTTATACGAAATATCGTACCTAATCTTCAATTGCAAATAAATCTAAAAGTAATAACTTTTTTTTTCATAGAATATTTTTAACCTAAAATAAACTCTTATCGACCCCTGTTACATATTTGAGAATAAAAGCTTTCACATGTGAGAAGGGGCATTCACCCCCGCGGTTAAACGCACCTTGGCAATAATAATCCCTGCACTATTTTTTGCTTACTGTCAAATTTTCAAGTCAACCCTTCAAAAGCTACAATGACTGGATCATCTGATACATGTATAAACCCTGACCATAAGCAAATGGTTGCCAGTGGTTGCAGTCTAATACCAGCTCGCTGGAATATGATGGGATAACGGGTTATAANAGCTGTATCTGAAAATCCAAATTGACTTGAATATTCAGGTCGGTTTTTATCTATAAAGCAAGGAGCTATTTCTTTCTTGTTTTCGCGCATGGTACCGTTCTTTGCTTTCGCTCGTTTTGTATCAATTGGTATCAGTGTGTGAACGACCCATCTAATTTTATGACACAAAATTTTCAGTAGTTGTTCAATTAACCGAAAGTAAAAAGAAAAAGGTTTACGGAAAAAAAAACTGTTGCTTGTGTTCACCAATTAGTTGTCCTTTAATGTTATCCACGTAGATCCCGCTGTCAATGTCAAGTGCTCGCCATTAATTTCTAATGGACTGTCACGCAGTGAAGTTTTAAGGTAATTAGAAACCCATTTTAGGCAAAAACGTTTCAAAATTAATTAAATATTTCATAATTATAAAGTTGCTATTCTTTCGAAATTTATGAAACAGATATCGATTTTATTTAGTTTCCACTCCAGAAGTCTCCAGCTTCGGGACAATGGACTTCACTAATACCTACTATATCTAATTGTAATGTGTTCGCCTCTACTTTTAAATTTTCTAACTTCCCTCTTTGTGTCAGTGTCCTATTTGACAGCCAACTTATTAGCATTTTAGTCTAGCCTTCTTCACGATCATTTAGGCTGTCAAATCGTAGACACAATAACAAAACCAGAAATCTTGTCACTGACATTCCGCACCTAAATATCTCACAACCTGTGCCATCTGAAACGAACAAGTAACTCGTGTTTTCATCATTTGATTTCAAAACAGCTGAGTAATGCAATAGACTAATAAATGCTTTGAGTTCAACCATGTCCACTTCATTCAATTCAGGTGTGTTATAACTGAGAAACTTGATTCTGTAACTAGGAATTGTAATATTGGGCTAAGTTAGAATGCACTGGAGCATTTCTTCAAGTGAACTTACCATGTTCAGGAGTCAATTTTAAAGATCCTGCACGAGTTGTTATGTTGTCGTACCCTAGCCGAAGAGATTTTCAATATTCTCTTCATTGTCATATTGCTCCGAAGCTAACAACAACTCACTTCTTTTTCGAAAGATGGATGTCCTACACGCAAAGATTTTTTCTCGCAGGACCTTGAATAGAACTCGTAGATGGTTGTTTTGAATTAGAACTACCAGCTTTATTGTTTTTTGATATTTTGTACTACAAAATCTGAAACAAACATAATCGCCCTTGTAAAATATATCATAGGGCAACAATGTGTTACCGGTGGACAGGTGGCCCCGCGGTAGGGGATTGGAAGACCTGTGACAATCTATGATAAAAATGGAACCAAATACGGAGAACAATTCGTTAGTCTTTATTTACAAGAGGTTTCTATATACAAGGACGATACGTCTTCAACTAATCTAAGCTTATACCTAACCATACTAACTCTTATAGCTAAATAACGATTACGATACTAAATGTGAGGGCGGAGTCCAGGCACTAGAAATCACCGGGGTTGTTTCGACGCACTGTTTCATTATTCACACACTGGCGAAGGGATGGTCGTCGGGGAGCGTTCGCTTCGTTGGCCCAGGACGGGAGGCGGAGTTCCATGGTCGGCCGCGGCTCCCAGTCGGTAAGAGGAAGAACACCAGGGGGGGAAGTAGGTGTGTTCTAGTCGAGCGAACAGGCCCCTGAGCTCGTTCGGCGCGGTGGATTCGGGGTTGGGGGAGGCTCCCGTGGAACGTCTAGCGTTGGTGTGGCTCTCCAGCGGCGGCAGCAAAGTCCGTTCGGCTTGGCAGCGTTGCGGGTTGTAGAACTAGTAGCTCTACTTATTCAGTAGAGAGTTAAGGCGGTTGCTCTACTTGTGCAGTAGTTAATCCAAATGAGAGTTTCGCCTCGAGAAGGGGAAATCTTGTAAAGACACCCCCAAGGTGGGTAATACAGGATTCACTCCTGGTGGGAGCGCCTACCGACTAAAAATCCTCCTCGAGGTGGTAGTTCAACCTGGTGGTTATAACTACCGGCAGAAGATTGGAGAAGTTCGGGAAAGGGAGAGAGTTGAGTGAGGTATAGGTAAAGAGATGAGGGAGGGAGGTTGGGGAGATAAACTGTGAAGAGAGTGGCCCAACACTAAAGGGAGGATGGACACTCCCGCTAAAAAGGGAAGCTAGAGAATGGCGGTGAGCGGCAGAGGTGACAGTTTATTCTAGAAGATGACAGGGCCTTCTAAAACAGAAAGTGCCGAGACAGACGGGTTCGGGTGACCTGTCACTGAAGTGCGGATATTTGCCGCGAATCGAAGTTCGGCTTCAGGGAGAGAAAGGAGACTGGTTTCTTTCAAAATCTGGGAGTTTTTGACGAACCAGGGGTAGTTTAATGCGGAGCGAAGAATCCGCATGTAAGTGCCTTGTAGGAGTTGAAGGCGATGGGGAGGAGCGCATCCCCAGATGGGAATGGCATATGAGCAAATGCTCCTGATGATCGCGTTGAACGCGCGGATTTTTGTTTGAGAGGAAACGGACTTGTTCTGAAAGAATGGCTTGAGGGAGACGAAGGCACCTAGGGCTTTGCCAAGATGTGTTTTGCGCCATGATAGTATTCTATCGAAAACGACGCCAAGGTATGTGTCGGAAGTGCTCCATTCGATGGGGTGGTTGTTTACTATAATGGAGGGTGGCTTACGATGCCTACGAGAGAAGAAGATTGCTTCAGACTTGGTCTCGTTGATGGAAAGTTTCCATTTCCGGTACCAATTTAGGAGCAGGGCAGAAATTTGTTAAGTTCAATATTTAGGACGTAAAACATAACAGCATCTACTAGTGGATAAAGTTTGTTTCCGTATTTGTCGGGCTTTAATTTCATGTACTGTCGGAAAGGACATTTTCCTCGAAAGCCAACCATCATCTCATCGATTACAACGTTCTCTCCCACTGAATATGGCAAAAGACAGTTTTGTGTAAACATATCTAAAACTTCTCTTATTGGCGCAGCTTTGTCTACAGTACGACGAGCTTGTCGTGTAGTAACATCATCAAACCGCAGTGAATTCAGTAGAAATTTTACTCTCTTCACTAACATAGTGGTAGGACAAATAGGTATACCTGTCCCATCACTTGCATATAAATCTTCTAAATTGGAGTGTGATGTCTTCAAGGATCCCGCTATGTACAACAATCCGAAAAGTGCTCGAATTTCCACCGCATCTGTCAATTTGCAGTCTCGTATTCTGTTATACGATGGCGCTTTTTTTTAATAAATTTCTTGGTATATCAAACAACTTTTTCAATAATATTCTCTGAAATGAATACACTCCAGGCTTGCGTAAATGTTGTCACCCCCACACCATTCCTATAAGTGCCCGCATCTTCCCTGAGAATATTTTGAACTTGACGTCTCACTCTGTTAATGTTAGATTTTTGTCACTGCGTTACTTTATCGCGCCCTGTAAAACAGCAACATATTTCTGAAAGTGGCAAATCATCCTCTTCTGAGTCCGAGCAGTTTGATTCGGTTCCTCTGCAACGTTGTGGTCGGAAGTTTCAGAGCCTTGGTCGCTTAGATCTGATTCACTCTCTTATTCGTCTTCTCTTAGTAATTCCTCAAGTATTGCACTTTCTGGTAACCGTCCACGACTCATTTTATATAAAAAAAATCCAAGCTTAATTCGATAGTATTGAATGATAGCCGAAGAACTACTACGAGCGTGAACGAGGGTATGTCCCAGCGATCTGTGGAATGGGGTGAGCGCCCCGAGCGACAGTTTATTAAACATGATATACTGAATATATACAGTCGATACAAACGAGGCGGAACAACACAAGTAATGCGAACAAATATATATATGTATGTACAAGTTACTTAACCTAATAATGACCTTAACCTAATTCTACTGTAACCTAGATGTATACATATATGAATAAGACACGTAACATAACCTAACCTAATGACGCATTCTATCGAAAACGACGCCAAGGTATGTGACGTGCTCCATTCGATGGGGTGGTTGTTTACTATAATGGAAGGTGGTTTACGATGCCTACGAGAGAAGAAGATTGCTTCCGACTTAGTCTCGTTGATGGAAAGTTTCCATTTCCGGTACCAATTTAGGAGCAGGGGCAGAAATTTGTTAATTCTAGCAGAGCATTGTAGGATGGTCTTTGTAGAATCTATAAGGGCAATGTCATCGGCGTAAAGGGCCGTGAGAATGTTGGGGTGGGACGGAATGTCAGCGCAAAACAGGTTAAACAGAAGGGGCGATAATTTTGAGCCTTGGGGTACGCCGGCCGTGACTGGTCTGCTGGGAGAAAGGGCAGAACCAACTCGGACACGAAGGGATCTATTCGAGAGAAAGGACCTGATTACCCCGATAAGGGTATGTGGGGTGTTGAGGGCGATAAGTTTTGAGAGGAGTCCTTCGTGCCATACTCGGTCGAAAGCTTGTTTAACGTCCAGAAGAAGCATGGAGGTGTGAAGACGTTTATTAAGGCTATCGGAAATATGTTCAGAAACATGGAAGAGCTGTTGGCCAGTGCCATGGCGGCGGCGGAAACCGTATTGGAATTCTGGAAGGATATTGTTTCGCTCCACATGATCGAGAAGCCGGTCGAGTAGGACAGATTCTGCTACTTTGCTCAGTGAACTGAGCAAGCTGATAGGCCTGTAGCTAGAGGGAGAGCTGAGAGGCTTCCCTTTTTTGGGGAGGCAGATGACGGTGGCTTCTTTCCAGACCGAAGGGAAAGGATGGAGCCGCATGATAGCGTTAATGATGTTACAGGCAGCGGTAACGTGTTTTGGCGGTAGGGCTTTTAGGACGCCGTTGGGGATTCTGTCAGCGCCTGGGGCTTTTCTTGTTTTCAGAGATCGGATAATAAGGTGAACTTCATGGGGGGAGGAAGGCTTGAAATCGAGATCAGTGGGGGTGAAGTTTTGAGCTGTGGCTTTGGTATGTTCATGAAAGATGGCGAGATCCACAGGGCTTGGTAGTGGAGAGCATTGGAGGCAGAGAGAATCTGCGAAAACTGCAGCCTTCTCTTCGTCTGAACAGTAGACAGTGCCGTTTTGTTTTAGGGGCGGGAGGTGGGGAGCTCTGTTTCGAAGAGAGCGGATCACTTTCCAAGCACTTTGGGGGGTGTGTTTCTGCCTGTGAGATGTAATGGTAGAAAGAGGCGCTGCGAACTTCCGTAAGGCTAATTCGCGCTGTATGGCATTCAGTTCGGCACAGTGAACGGGATTGCGGTGCCTTTGCCATAGGTGACGAATCCTGTTTTTCCTTTAGAGAAGGGCAAGAATGTCCGCAGGTAGTGTTTTGGTCGTGGTCGAGTTGGGACGAGAAGATGTGGAGAGCTCGATGGCTACTGTAATCTCGTTTGACAAGAAACATACCGCTTCTTCGAGTTCCGCTATTGTGCGAATTTGAGTGCAATTAAAAGTAGAAGTTTCAAGGATGTAACGGAGATGTAGCCAGTCTAGCGAAGTTATTGGTTTTGGTGGATTAAGAATTGGGCGGCCGACTTCTATTAAGACCGGGAGGTGGTCGGAATCTAATGCGTCTAGCGCGATCGGTTCGGCGGAAAGGTTGACATTTTTCGTGACGAAGATGTCCAAAATGTCAGGTTGCTGCCTAGCAGGGGCGGAAATGAATGTGGGAGAATTGGGAGCTTCAATTGTTAGATTGAAGTCCAAACTTTTGGCAAGAAGTGATATGCCTTTAATATTGTTTTGTCGGCAACCCCAGGACAGGTGTTTGGCATTGAAGTCGCCTCCGACGATGGTCGGGATGTTTTGGTGGAAAAGAAGCGGTAGTTCTGTGAGATTACGCTCTGAAGGGGGTGAGTATAGGGAAAATACCTTGAGAGGGCCGGATGTTAGAGATACTTCAATGCCGACGATTTCTAGAGAGTTTGTAGCCGAAGAGATAGGCTTGTGTTTAACAGAGTTCCTAACGAGTATGGCTACACCGCCGCCTCTGGAATTTTCACGGTCACGTGAAATTTGGGACGAAAAGTTTGTGGTTGTGAGCAAGGTAAGTTTCGGTGATGCAGGCAACACCGATTGACCGACCATCGAGGAAGTGTTCGAGTTCGATCAATTTGTTTTTAATGCCACGGGCGTTCCACGTGACAATACGAAAGTGGTTTGGGAGGGCTGTGTTGCTCATTGGTGGTTCTGTAAGACGCCGACTAAGCTGGCTACCATCGTTTGGACAATAGCCTGAAGTTTCTGTTCTAAGGGTGCGGTTGCCTTAGGCACAGAGGGGGTGGGAGGGGGTGGGGGTGCTGATCTTACTGCTCTGGCATAAGATTTTTGAGGTGGCGACGTTGCGTTGAGGGCGAAGAGTTCGTTGAGTAACCTTTGGGGCTGTTGGGGATGGGGCTGAAGTGATAACCTTTACGGTGAGTGTGGTTCTCTTCGGAACTTTGGGACAGCCGCGGTAAGTGGCACGATGGTTGCCCTTACAGTTGGCACAGGTGGGGGTGGCGTCCTTTTTGTCCTTGGACTTACATTCGACGGTAACATGGTTACGGCCGCAGAAGGAGCAGATCCAAGCTGCGTGGCAATAGTTGGCCGTATGAAAGAATTTCATGCAACGGCGGCACTGTGGGACGTCTTTTGATGCTCTTTTAGGCTCAACTTTGACATTGAGCCCGCAGAGCTTTCCAAGATCGAAAATTGCCTTGGAATTTGGGGCGGATTTGTCCAGACGGACGGACACAAGGGGCCAGATTTTGCCACATACGGTGGACGCCGCGGAGAGAATAGCCTTTTTCGGACAGCTCGGAAATGATTTCGTCGTCAGAAATAGTTTCGCAGACCCCACGGATAATGACATGAAGGTCTCTATCCTGTTGGAGCTGGTTTGTAGAAAACTCGACCTTGGATTCGTCGAGAAAGGAAGATAGACGACGAAAACCGTCAACGGATTTCGGATAGACGCGGATGCAGTTCTGGGTATTGATTGCACGACGGGCGGTTATGCCGTTGCTGTCCATTGCGCGACGGATTTTTGGCCTAAGGGATTTTTGGCGGATGGCAATTGGGGGTGGAGCTTTGGAGCCTTGGCTTGGGTGATCGGACTCTGAGTCCGAATCCTGAGAAGAAGAGGACGAAGAAGAAGGAACGGTGTTCTCTTTCTGTTTTTGTTGTGCCGACTAGTTGCTTGAATAAAGCCGTCGGCGGTGGCGGTGGGAGGATCAGACTTGCCAATGATGATTTGGTAGGAAGTGGCTGAAGTACTAGGAGTGATGTCTTAAGCCATTGGAGTTGGGAAGGTTTTTGTCGGCTGAAGCCTAAGAAATTCATGTATAATGGCAAGCTTCGCCTTAAGCTCGTCGGCCAAGGTCATAATTTCCGCGACGGAGAGACCCTCCAAGTCCAACGGTGAACAAACGCCGTATTACTATACCGTCAGTCAGTATTAAATACGACCGCAAGTACAATAATAGGACGACTGTGTTGTATGGTCCTACACAAGTGCGTAAAAACGCACTGGCAGGTGGCACGATGACTTACGAACGTGGTCCGGAAGAATCGCTGGTGTAGTCGTGTGAGTACACGGACTGGCTCGAGAACGATTATGGGCGTATACGAACGTAATGTGTTACAGTCGGCTGTTCCAACTCGAATGTGTTGACTTTCTGTTTTTTTTTTTTTTTTGTTTAGATTATGCTCGAGGAGGGGAAATCTTCAAAAGACACCCCCTGAAGGGAGGTAGTGTCGGATTTTTNGCTTATCTTTCGTTGGACGGGTGAATTCAAGAAAATGGTTAAACCAATCGTGAAAGGTTGGTCTGTATCCAACCAGATGGGTGAAACCGAAATAGAGTACCAGGTGGAGTGCTCCTTTTCAATAACTCATTGGAATTCTTTCTGGGGAATATCATTGGTGGTACAAATAATCCCATTGCATTCATGGATAAGACGATAGTTATCAAAGAACCCCTCTCAGCTGAAGACAATGCAGAAACTTGCCTCGTCTTATCGAAATTACCTGAGAGTATTTAGACTGAACTATTGTTAAGCGACTTTCGTTCACATTATAGATACAGTCTGCAGTAAATTCTGTTTCTTCTTTCTTCTTTTTTATTTTTTCTTCACTTGTTCTACAATAAGCAAATAATGTCGATATTAAACAGAAAACTGTTTTTTAAGCTTTCAAATATCCCAGTTTTTTATTTTGCACATCCTTTACAGCTTTGGACATATTAGATTCACTCCACTCTTGTAATTTAATATTATGTGGCATTTTCTGCAAGAAAAAATAAATTGCTTTATTTCTTTTAAACGTTCAGTATTGTCCAATACTAGACATTATCTACTCCCTACTGTTCGACATTACCGAACTCGTGCCATTTACAAAAATTCGGGTTGGTTTTTGATTTTATTTGAGGTATACAGTATACAAATGTAGTGATTTACTTCATACATGTATTAATGAGTGATGGCAGCCACAACAACTAGATCTTCTGTATAAGAACAAAGTAGAAACATTAACAATTAATCTGAAAAATGTCGAAGGTAATTACATAATAGTAATTGGAACGCTTCAATTATAAAACTGCAATACGCCACGCGCGTCAACTGTAATACTAATTAAATTAATCAAATTGAAACAAAGTATTTATACGTGCTAAAAATCTCCACTGTAAGCATATCGCTATCTGAGACGGTATCCGTGGGTTAATTCGCTGACCACAATCATAACTCCACCTTGTGAAAAAAATTTAATTTTTGAATTAAAAATTAAAAGGCTATTTTTGAGAAAAATTTAAATTTCATCCATCATACATGTCTAGGTTGAGGCAAACGAAATGCATCAATGGCTATATTTTNCTCCACTCTAAGCATAGCGCTATCTGAGACGGTATCCGTGAGTTAATTCGCTGACCACAATCATAACTCCTCCTTGTGAAAAAAATTTAATTTTTGAATTAAAAATTAAAAGGCTATTATTGAGAAAAATTAAAATTTCATCCATCATACATGTCTAGGTTGAGACAAACGAAATGCATCAATGGCTATATTTTCCTTAACCTCTTTATTATTACGTTTACATTTATTAACAACATATAATTTTACTTCGTTTCTATAAATGCATCGTTTAATGTCACGCTGAATTTAGGAACGAAGCCTCCACCATACATGTCACGTCGGTATTTTGTTAATTATTTATTTTAATTACCTGATTATAATGCATCTCAATTCACCGAAAAAGTTAAGAAGTTTACTTACATTGATAGGAGCGTTGGAATTATCATCCAGGAGGTATTGTCACCCACACTTAGAGTTTCCCAGTGGTTACTCCCTTAAAGGTAGACTTTTACTTTTCGCGTTCCTGAGTCAACTGATTGCGATTATCGATCCACGTTCACGCGCTAAACTTTTTTGATGATTATTTGTACATAGTTCAACATGGGTCATTCACTGGTTCTAGAAGTTTCTTTGGTTTAGATGATTTAATCAAAAAACCGACGAAGTCCTTTTTCATGACTTCGTGAAGTTCAATAATTTTCACAATGGCCAGAACTATCGAACGTCAGTAGTTAATATAAAAGGCTTAGAAGTCTGAATATTGTAATAAGCATTAAAAAAATGTTCGTTATGAATAATTTTCTGTTCTTTTTTTCAAACATTGGGTTAAAGGTTTAACAATTTTTCAATCATTTTTAATGAATTTTCTATAATATCCAGTTAGTTCCAAAAATGCTTTAATCTCTTTAGTTGTTTTAGGTAAACGGAAACTTTTTACTGCAGCTATCCTTTTAGGATTGGCCTAGTTCCTTCCGATGTGACCTAGAAATTCTGCTTCCTTTTTTAAGAATTCTGGCTTATCTAATTGTACCTTTAAATTAGCTTCACGAAAATTCTGTATTAAGATAGAAGATAGAAATATGTTCCTGTAATGATCATGAAGAAACAACAATGTCATCCATGTAAACTAAACATATGTCTCCTGGTAAATTACACAGTACATTGTTCATGACTCTCTGAAAAGTCGCTGGAATTTTCTTTACACCGAACGGCATTCGAGTATTTCTACAGAAAAAATTGTTTTGTCAATGGAATTAAGATGCATTTGAATTTAATGGAACCCTTAAGCGAGATCTGAAGCGGAAAAATATTGACATTTACCTAGTTTATCTAAACTATACGTGTTAGGTAAAGGATACCTGACGTTAATAGTTTTCTCATTAAGTTTCTGGTAGTCTATAATCACACGCCATTTTTTCTTCCCATTCGCGTCAATTTTAATAGAATACCATCTAATGCTGGCAATAACGTACTTATTTTATCAGCAGAAAAGACTGTTGGTCTGGTAGGTTCAGGACCAGCTTGTGCGTTGATCATTTTTATAGGTTTTTAAATTCAATAAAACGAAAAAACAACTTAATATGATTCTGCAGAGGAATGCTAGTAAGGAAGGCAAGGAGATGCTTACTTACTTGGTATTCCTTTGGAGCCCTTTTGACAGATTTGATGGTGGAAATTCGGTTCCTCGGTGACAAATTTTCTGGATAATGGTCAATGTTGATCTTCTGGACGTTCTTTTGAACTATACAACTTAACTCTAATAAAATGTCTGCGAGTAATGGAAATATAATACAGCCATTTTAATATTATCTGATCTTACACGGTGGATACCACGAGAAGGTGACAGACATCATTCACCGGGAAAGGATTAGAATTAGGATTGGAAAGGAGAAAAGATTAATGACCCAAGGATATTTTTACAAGTATGACTAAAATGAGACATATTATATGACTACCACAACTATTTTTTTTTTTATTTTTATTTAACGTAATTACGAATATTAATAATGTATGCATGCACTATGTTATTAGTGCAGGACTTTTTTTAATATGATACTTTTTTTTTCCTTCGATTCAGCAACCTGTTGACTATTCATCCATTTTAAATTGTAAATTATATGCATTTGTACAAATAAATACAAAATGAATAACCCGCAGCATATCTCTTCGCGCACGTCTCAAGTGGCGAACTTCATCATCATGATTGAGAGATATTCTAACATGCTGTTATCTAACCTATGCTCTTCAATTACTGTATTATCATGCATATCTACTGATAAATTATTTTCATGCACCACTTTATTTTTACAAATAATCATAAAGTTAGTATTATCGTCCATGCAATTACATCCCCTTGGTCGAGCAACTAATTTAGCTACTATAGTGTATTGAAGATTATGCTTAAATTTTAGTGCTGAAGGATTACAGTTATTTCGAGATCGGTGACGTATGTTCCCGAACACATATTCTATGCAATCTTGATTAAGTCTCGCGGTCAGTAAAAAGAGTACGTTTTCGGCTAAAAGATCTTTTGCGAGCAGTATCACAAAATTTAACGATAATTTTAAACTTGCGAAACAAAGTAGTGATTGTCGACTAGTGTCTCATACCCACACATTAAGCCATTCGCGAGATTCTTCTGAACACGCAATTACTTGAGTTCTTTTCGAAATACCGCGTCGAAAGGGACTTAATGCTGCTGCAATTGATGCGCTAAAAACTTGAATCGCGAATTTTACTTTCATTTTCTGCCAATTGTTAAGGTTGGTTAATATGCGTTAAACTGAGCCTTTGTTGCTTTACTTTCTTTATTATTGAGTAATTGCTCTCCACGAAACTCTTTCGTCTCCAACGAGATAGCAATAAACCGATAACGTACAGATTTCATGAGATGACATATTTTTTGATCCTCAATAAGAAAATAAGGCTGGGACTCACTGACACCTAGCACTTTTACAGCTCTACAATTTGTAGATGCCTGGTCGCATACTGTCGATCGAATTCTAATCCGGACTTCAAAACGCTTTTTAACGCATAATTTAATTAAATTGGCTAACGTTGAACTT
>NW_020438927.1:989231-1030153 GCF_000699045.2 Agrilus planipennis
GTATCAATTCCCCCTTGATCCATTGGCGAATGGATCCAACACATGGGAGAGTAACATTTTTTTCATCGCAAGGAAAATTAGATGCTTTTGGCGAAATATAATATAAAAATATAGCAAAACTTTGTTCGGACGCAATCCACTCCGTTTTTTTTTTTTTAACTCGAACCATTTACATCTTTAAAGTGAATAGTTGATTTTTATTTAAAAAATTTCGCGGCATCTTTTACTACAGTTTTGACAGTCACAGTTCGAGATTTTTGTAAAAGGTTGACTGCCACGGCAGGCGTGAATGACCGCCGAGCATTGTTCCTATTTTACCACGGCGCTGTAGGAGCTTGTTATATTTACATTCTTTGTATATACTCTGATGGAGTTGGCGGTGTTAACTGCCCGTCGGGTGGAAATATCGTGGCTTTCTATGCCACATAGAATTTTAGGCCAAACGGTTTTTTGGCGGATAGAAATTGGAGGAGGAGCTGCGGTACCATGGTCAGCGGTTTCGGGCTCGGACATGTCCGCCGACGTCACAGAAGATGACGACGAAAGGAAAGGCGTTCGCCTTCGGCGTTTGGCTCGACGGCTGTCAACTATCATAAATCCATCGACGGAGGTAGCAGTAATTGTCTTCGGTGAGGCAACTACCGACCCATCCTCGATCGGGGAAGTAAACCCTGTGGGTTGCTCATTCCCGGGAAGAAATTGGAAGGCTTGGGAATGGGTATAGGGTTGAGATGGGAAATGGGTTAAGAGTGTGGGTCGGAGGGAGTATTGGGGAGGAAACCGAAGTAGGTGGTCCACCTCTGAAGTGCTGGATGGACACTCGCGCTAAAAAGCGAAGCTAGGTGATAGAAGTCAGCGGAAGAAAGCGGCTCATTGTAGAAGGTGACAGGGCCTTCGAAAACTGTCGTTTGGTTTTGGTGCGAAGTTGCATGTATGTACCTTGCAAAGGTTTCAGGTGGTGGGGAAGGGCGCAGCCCCAGACGGGAATGGCATTGAAGCAACTGCTCCTGATAATTGCATTAAACGCACGAATTTTGTTCTGTTGGGAGATGGTGTTATTACGGAAGAAAGGTTTAAGTACGATGAATGCACCCAAAGCACGGGTCGCTTTAATGTGGAGCTGCCAGTTTAGGCATCTGTCTAAGACGACGCCTAGGTAGGTGACGGAACTGCTCCAATTAATGGTTGACAATGATGGTGGGAGGTTTTCGGAACCTACGAGAAAAGAAGATTGCCTCCGATTCGCTCTCGTTAATGGATGGTTTCCATTTCCGATACCAGTTTAGAAGCCGGGGCAGAAACCTATTGATTCTAGCTGTGCATAGGAGAATGGTACTTGAAGAGTTTATAATAACAATGTCGTCAACCTACAGAGCAGTCAGAATTGAAGTGTGGGAGGGCATGTCCGCGCAAAACTGGTTAAACAGAATAGGGGATAGTTTGTAGCCTTGTGGGACACCAGTTGTGACGGGTTTATTGGCAGAAAAAGCAGAGCCAACACGGACCCTAAAGGTTCTGTCTGTGAGGAAGGACCTGATAACCCCAACTAGAAAGTGTGGTATGTTAAGGACAATGAGTTTGGAGATAAGGCCTTCGTGCCAGACTCGGTCGAGGGCTTGTTGGACGTCAAGAAGAAGCATGAAAGTTTGACGTCGCTTGTTAACATTTTCGGAGATGTGTTCGGTAACACGAAGAGGTTGGTGTCCTGTGCCGTGTTGCCTGCGGAAACCGTGTTGAAAATCGGGGAGAAGGTTGTTTTGTCCCACGTGGTCTAAGAGCCGATCGAGAAGGATAGATTAAGCTACTTTACTCAACGAACTGAGTAGGTTGATTGCCTTGTAGCTTGAGGGAGAGCTGAGCGGCTTCCCTTTTTTGGGGAGACAGATGACAGTGGCTTATTTCCAGACCAAAGGGAAGTGATGGAGATGTTTCAAGGTTGTAACGGAGGTCAGCCAATCTATTAGCGTGGTTGGGTTTGGGGGGTTACTTCAATTAGGGCTGGAAGGTGGTCCGAAGTTGCGTCAATGGATAGGATGGGCAGAAAGTGTATTTTTTTTTGTGACGAAAACGTCAAGAATGTCAGGGAATTGATTGTAGGGGCGGGGAGGAACATGGGGTCACTGAGTGCTTCAACTGTGAGGTTGAAGTCAAGAATTTTAAGCAAAAAGGAAGGTTCCTTTACAATTGGTTTGTCGACAGCCCCAAGAGACGTGTTTAGCGTTGAAATCGCCTGCAACATTGGTCGGTGCGTCTGGGGGGAGTAGAAGAGGTAGTTCAGAAAGGTCTCTGGCCGAAGAGGGGGAGAAGAGAGAAATAATCCTAAGAGGGCCGGAAGTTCTTGAAACTTCGATGCCGACTTTTTCTAACGATTTTGTGGCCAAAGAGATAGGCCTGTGCTTTAGACTCCTAACCAGAATGGCGACACCGGCGGCACTGCCGTTTTTATGGTCCCTTCTGTAGGAGGAGAAGTTCGGGACGAAAAGCTTGATTTTTTCGGACAGGTGAGTTTCGGTGATGCAAGCAACACCGATTGACTTATCCTCGGAAGTGCTCGAATTCAGTACATTTACCTCTAATGCTTTGCGAATTCCAGATGACCGACCATGCCAAGATTGTCTGGCTGGGCGGTGTTAGACATCGGTGGTTTGTTGTAAGGCGGAGACAATGCTGGCGACCATGGTTGAGGTTTTTGTTCCAAACTTGGGATGGTACTGCAGCTGGAGGAGTGCTTGTGTTGCGTTTTTGGGCTAGGGAAGGGGGGCGGTTTTTACTGCCTTGTCGTAGGACTTTTGGGGGGTACCACCAAGATGGTAGCCGGAGGATGGGGAGTAGTTCTTATGCCTTGAGAAGCAACAGGAGTGCGATTTTCTTGGTGGGTGAAGGGGTGGTCTTTTTGGGAACCTTGGGGCAGCCGCGGTAGGTGGCGCTGTGGTTCCCTTTGCAGTTGGCAGAAGTGGGAGTGGCATCCTTTTTGTCCTTGGACTTGCCCTCCGCAGTTATGTGGTTATGGCTGTAAAAGGCGCAGGCCCAGGCTGCGTGGCAGTAATTGGCTGTATGGAAGAACTTCATACAGCGGCGGCATTGAGGAACTTCCTTTTGAAGCGGTTTTATCAAGGCAGACGGAGACAAGGGGCCAGATTTTATTACCTTTTAGCATGCGATGGATACCTTTAATAATAAAGCCTTTGTGACTAAGTTCGAACTCGATGTCGTCTGTTAGGATGCCTTCGCAGACACCTCGGATAACTACATGAAGGTCACGGTCTTCTTGGAGCTGGTTTGTTGAAAATTGAACTTTGGATGGTCCAGTAAAGAGGATAAACGACGAAAATCGTCGATGGAGCTGGGGTAGACTCGAATTGAGTATTGGGTATTTATTGACCTACGGCCTGTGATGCTGTGATTGTGCATTTTCGGCCAAAAGGACTTTTGACGTATGACGATTGAGGGGGGGGGGATACTGACTTAAATTATATAGTTTCGATTCATTATCAGGGAAGGAGGATGGTTCGGTCGACGACAGGAAAGGTTATTGTCGTGGGCGGCATACGATGTTGTCGGAAATGACCATGGACCCGTTGGGAGCTGGAGTTTAGTCTAAATAAGTGAAATTGGCGTCGGTTTTGGGAGCTGCTGATAAAGACTCCATGTCTTCGGACATGGGCGTAGGGGCTGCTACTGTTGAATTTAAACGAATATAGATTCGTTTACTCTGGCGAGGTTGGCGTGAAGGTCGGCAAGGGAAAATCCCTCCAAGAGTGCGGAAAAATGGCTAGCTAGGTATAACTGGACGTTATGTGACTTTGCAGAATCAGGAAAATAGGTTTAGGAATGAGGAAAATATATTTGACTTGGTTAAAAAGGTTTGTTTATGTTAGGGTACGTTGTAATTCAAAGGGACATTGCGCACTCCGTCCCAGAGAACTGTTGGTTAGTTAAAAGTAGAATAAAAGAAAAACTCTTACCTATTACGGCTAGGCTAAGTATATTGATGGTCTTGGGTAGTAAATTTGTCCAGTCACGGACAGTTGTGTTGAACGTCTGGTTCGCTGTGTAGAAAGCTCGTTTCGGTGATACAAATCGGTGTGGAGTAGGTGATGTTCGTATAACAAAGGTCGAGTCGAGTGAGTTTTCATCTTTTTTTTTTCTTTAGATTATGCTCGAGGAGGGGAAATCTTCAAAAGACACCCCCTGAAGGGAGGTAGTGTCGGATTCTTACCGACTAAAACCCCTCCTCGAGCGGAGAGATAAACCCTGTGGACTATTCATCCCCGGGAAGAAAGTGGAAAAGCTGCGGATTGGGGAAAGGGTTGAGATGGGAAATGGGTTAAGGGTGTGGGCAGAAGGGAGTGTTGGGGAGGAAACCGAAGTAGGTGGTCCATCTCTGAAGTACTGGATGGACACTCGCTCTAAAAAGCGAGCAAGAAGTGAGCGAAAGGGAGCGGCTCATTGTAGAAGGTGACAGGGCCTTCAGAAACGGTCGTTGGGTTTCGGTGCGAAGTTGGAGAGTGCCGAGATGGTGGGGTTGGCGTGGCCTGACACTGTGGCCCGGAGATTTGCAGCCTCAGGGAGAGAAGGTAAACCGGTTTCGGTCAGAATTTGTGTGTTTCTGACGAACCAAGGGTAGTCTAATGCGAAGCGAAGAATCCGTATGTAAGTGCCTTGCAAGGGTTTCAGGCGGTGGGGAAGGGCACAGCCCCAAACGGGAATGACATAGGAGCAAATGCTCCTAATAATTGCGTTAAACGCACGGATTTTAGTCTGTTGGGAGATGGTCTTATTTCGAAAAAAAGGTTTGAGTGAGATGAATGTACCCATAGCCTTGTTACGGGTCGCCGTAATGTGGTGCCGCCAGTTTAAGGATCTGTCGAAGACGACGCCTAAGTACTTGACGGAGCTGCTCCATTTAATAGGGCGGTTGTTGACGATGATGGAGGGAGGTTTTCGGAGCCTACAAGAGAAGAAGATTGCTTCTGATTTGGTCTCGTTAATAGAGAGTCTCCATTTCCGATACCAGTTTAGGAGCCGGGGCAGAAACCTATTGATTCTCGCAGTGCATTGGAGAATGGTGCTGGAAGAGTTTATGATGGCAATATCGTCAGCGTACAGAGCAGGAAGTGTGGGAGGGCATGTCCGCGCAAAAGAGGTTAACAGAATAGGAGAATGTTTGGAGCCTTGTGCGACACCGGCTGTGACGGGATTACTGACAGAGAGAGCAGAGCTAACGCGGACTCTGTGAGAAAGGACCTGATTATGCCGACTAGAAGGTGTGGGATGTTAAAGGCGATGAGTTTAGAGATAAGGCCTTCGTGCCAGACTCGGTAGAAGGCTTGTTGGAATTCAAGAAGTATCATTGAAGTGTGACGCCGCTTGTTGAGGTTATCGGAGATGTGTTCTGTAACACGAAGAAGTTGGTGTCCGGTGCCGGTTGCCTGCGGAAACCGTGTTGGAAGTCGGGGAGAAGGTTGTTTTTCTCCACGTGGTCTGAGAGCCGATCGAGAAGGATGGATTCAACTACTTTGCTTAACGAACTGGGCAGGCTGATGGGCCTGTAGCTTGAGGGAGAACTGAGAGGCTTCCCTTTTTTGGGGAGACAGATGATAGTGGCTTCTTTCCATACCAAAAGGAAGTGGTAGAGCCGCATGATAGCGTTTGTGATGTTGCATAGTGCGGTGATGTGCTTTGGTAGCAGGACTTTGAGGACTCCGTTGGGAATTCCGTCAGCGCCAGGGGCTTTTCTCATTTTCAGAGAACGAATGGTAAGGAAGATCTCACGGGGTGTAGTGTGTCTGAATTCGGAATTTATGGGAACGAAGTTTTGAGAGATGACTTTTGTACGTTCATGAAAGTTGCCAAGGTCCACTGGACTAGGTAGTCGAGAGCACTGGAGGCATAAAGAGTCTGCGAAGATTGCAACTTTTTCTTCGTCTGAAGAGTAAGTGGAGCCGTTCTGTTTTATTGGCGGAAGATGGGGAGCTCTGTTACGAAGGGAACGGATCACTTTCCAGGTGCTTCGGGGATGAGTTTCTGCCTGAGCGATATAGTCATTGAAGGATGCGCTGCGGAATTCGGTGAGACGAGTTTTTAGTTCTCGTTGGAGGGCGTTTACTACTGTACGCTGTGCTGGTTCGCGGTGTCTATTCCACAGACGTCGGGCTTTGCTCTCCTCTTAAGGAGGTCAAGAATGTCTGCGGGGAGAGCATTGACTGGGGTGGTGGCTGGGCCGGGAGGTCGTGGAGCGCTTGACGGCGCTGGTAATCTCGTTTGAAAGGAGATTTACCGCTTCATCGAGTTCCTCAATTGTGCGAATTTGAGAGCACTTAAAGGAAGATGACTCAAGGGTGTAGCGCAGATGTAGCCAGTCTAACGAGGATGTTAGCTTTAGGAGGTTGTAAGTTGGGCGTCCGATTTCTACTTGAACAGGAAGATGATCTGAGCTTAGATAATTAAGAACTGTAGGGTCGGAAGAGGGGTTAACGTTCCTTATGACGAAAACATCTAGAATATCTGGAAGCGTGTTGTGACGATCCGGGAAGTGCGTTGGATCTGGTGGGGATTCAATTGTGAAATCGAAGTCGAGAAGGTCGGCAAGAAGGGAAATGCCTTTTCTATTACTATATCGGCAGCCCCATGTGACGTGCTTGGCATTGAGATCGCCTGCAACTATAGTCGAGACGTTTGGTGGGAGTAGAAGCGGGAGGTTTGAAAGATCCTCTTCGTCTGGGGGGGGAGTATAATGAGATGATTCTGACAATGCCAACTGCTTCTAAAGAGTCGGTAGCCAAAGAGATGGGCTTGTGTTTGATAGAATTCCTAACGAGGTGGCTGCGCCGCCGCCGCCGCCGAGTTTTCACGATCGAAAAAGCTTGATTTTTTGGGATAAAAAAGTTTCGGTGATGCATGCAACACCGATCGACTTTTCCTCGAGGAAGTGCTCGAGTTCAGTCACTTTGCCTCTAATGCCATGGGCATTCCAGGTAACTAATCGAAGATTATTTGGGTGGGTTGTGCTAGACATTGGAGGGTGGTTGGAGGACGGCGACTAAATTTTGTCCTGAAGGGACGGAGTTGCACCTGATGTTGTGGCGGTGCTTGGGGTTGGGTTGGGCTTACGGGTGGTGGGGCTGCTCTCGCGGCCCTTGCGTAAGACATTTGGGAAGATGTCTTTACGGAGGCAACAGGCGAGCGGACGGTTGCGGAAGACAAAATACATAAAAAAATACAAACGAATATACAAGGAACAAGGAATATATACAAAGACAAAGAAATAGATATACATGAAGGACCAACTGGCATATATATATAAAACAAAATAACGACAGACAGAGTCAATGGAGGAAACGCACTTACTCGTTACGGTGATCGGCACTAAGTCGCGGCACGGGGAACATGAAGAAAACTGGTGGTTTGGTGGGCCCTTCTCCCTTGCCGTGGGTCGGTGGGATATTGGGACTGTTGGTACTGAGGTGAGCACGGTTATTTATACAAACCTCAGCACCGAGCAAGGGTTAGGGAAAAGAGGGGTTGATAGTGGGATGTGAAGAGTAGGGCGAAAAGAAATGAAAAAAAAAACGAATTAATTCTTAACATTACTTTCGCGGCGGAAAAATAAAAAATAGGTAGCGGGAAGTGATTGAGCGGAGGGGAAAACATAGTGTTGGGAAAAAAGAGCGCTATCGTGAGATAAAAATTAAGAAAGATAGAAAATGTAAACGCTACAGAAAGAAAGAAAACCTGTAAAATAAATAGTAAAAAAAAGGACATAAGATGGAAACTACAACCGAATAAGTGAAAAAAAGATTATTAAAGTAAAAAGAAAACGAAAACATAATTATAAGTAAAATAGAAGTTAAAAGATGAGAAATGTAAAGTTCGGTTGTAGCATGGGGTGGTAGGCAGGTAATCGGGAGGCCCCATAGGGGTGCAGAAACCGGTCAACTCGGCCGGCGGTGTTAATTCGGAGAGTAAATTTCTAAATAAAATTCACGTCCGTATCAGGCGGTAGGGCTTTTAGGACGCCGTTGGGGATTTTGTCAGCGCCTGGTGCTTTTCTTGTTTTCAGAGATCGGATCATAACGTGAACTTCACAGGGGGAGGTAGGCTTGAAATCGGGATCAGTGGGGGTGAAGTTTTGAGCTGTGGCTTTGGTATGCTCATGAAAGATGGCGAGATGCACAGGGCTTGGTAGTGGAAAGCACTGGAGGCAGAGAGAATCTGCGAAAACTGCAGCCTTCTTTTCGTCTGAACAGTAGACAGTGCCGTTTTGTTTTAAGGGCGGGAGGTGGGGAGCTCTGTTTCGAAGAGAGCGGATTACTTGACAAGGATTTTGGGGATTTTGCGAACTTCCGTAAGGCGAGATTTAAGTTCGCGCTGTATGGCATTCAGTTCGGCACGGTGAACGGGATTGCGGTACCTTTGCCATACGTGACGAGTCCTGTTTTTCCTTTTGAGAAGGGCAAGAATGTCCGGAGGTAGTGTTTTGGTCGTGGTCGAGTTGGGACGGGAAGATGTGGAGAGCTCGATGGCTGGTAATTTCCATGAAAATTGTAAACCATGAATTATGCAAACTAACGCGTATATACCGTTTTTATTCTTTCTTCCTAACTCACCGAGGTCCTCGAAGCCTTCAATAAAATGGATTTTCGAATTGAATTCTAAATGTTCCTTAATGCTTATCTCGTCCCAAGTTAAAACTGCGTCACATTCATTGTGAGGTATACCTTTTGCTTTATCCCGAATTATACTAAATATACGGCCAATTAAACCTGTTGTGAGGCCGAGATTATTGATCCTCTGGCGAATGGAACCAATACATGAGAGAGTAATATTTTTTCATCGCAAAGAAAATTGTATGCTTTTGGCGAAATATAATATAAAAATGTAGCAAAACTTTGTTTGGACGGAGTCCACTCCGTTTTTTTTTTCTTTTTAACGAATCAATTGCATCATTAAAGCATTGTTACCTAAAAACTTCGCGGCATCTTTTAGTACAGGTTTAACAGTTCCACTTCGAGATTTTTGTGGTTTGAGCTGGGACGGGAAGATGTGGAGAGCTCGGTGGCTTCGGTAATCTCGTTTGACAAGAGACTTACCGCTTCTTCGAGTTCCGCTATTGTGCGAATTGGAGTACACTTAAAAGTAGAAGTTTCAAGGATATAACGGAGATGTAGCCAGTCTAGCGAAGTTATTGGTTTTGGTGGAGAATTGGGCGGCCGATTTCTATTAAGACCGGAAGGTGGTCGGAATCTAATGCGTCTAGCGCGATCGGTTCGGCGGAAAGGTTGACATTTTTCGTGACGAAGATGTCCAAAATGTCAGGTTGCTGCCTAGCAGGGCGGGAATGAATGTGGGAGAATTGGGAGCTTCAATTGTTAGATTGAAGTCCGAACTTTTGGCAAGAAGTTATATGCCTTTAATATTGTTTTGTCGGCAGCCCCAGGACAGGTGTTTGGCATTGAAGTCGCCTCCGACGATGGTTGAGATGTTTTGGTGGAAAAGAAGCGGTAGTTCTGTGAGATTACGCTCTGAAGGGGCTGAGTATAGGGAAAATACCTTGAGAGGGCCGGATGTTAGAGATACTTCAATGCCGACGATTTCTAGAGAGTTTGTAGCCGAAGGGATAGGCTTGTGTTTAACAAAGTTCCTAACGAGAATAGCCACACCGCCGCCTCTGAAATTTTCACGGTCCCTTCTACAGACCGTGAAATTTGGGACGAAAAGTTTGTGGTTGTGAGCATGGTAAGTTTCGGTGATGCAGGCAACACCGATTGACCGATCATCGAGGAAGTGTTCGAGTTCGATCAATTTGTTTTTAATGCCACGGGCGTTCCACGTAACAATACGAAGGTGGTTTGGGAGGGCTGTGTTGCTCATTGGTGATTCTGTAAGACGGCGACTAAGCTGGCTACCATCGTTTGGACAATAGCCTGAAGTTTATGTTCTAAAAGTGCGGTTGCCATAGGCACAGAGGGGGTGGGGGTGTCGATCTTACTGCTCTGGCATAAGATTTTTGAGGTGGCGACGTTGCGGGATTAGCTTGAGGGCGAAGAGTTCGTTGAGTAACCTTTGGGGCTGTTCGGGATGGGGCTGGAGTGATAGCCTTTACTGTGGGTGTGGTTCTCTTCGGAACTTTGGGACAGCCGCGGTAAGTGGCACGATGGTTGCCTTTACAGTTGGCACAGGTGGGGATGGCGTCCTTTTTGTCCTGGGACTTACATTCGGCGGTAACATGGTTACGGCCGCAGAAGGAGCAGACCCAAGCTGCGTGGCAATAGTTGGCCGTGTGAAAGAATTTCATGTAACGGCGGCACTGTGGGACGTCTTTTGATACTCTTTTAGGCTCAACTTTGACATTGAGCCCGCAGAGCTTACCAAGATCGAAAATTGCCTTGGAATTTGGGGCGGATTTGTCCAGACGGACGGACACAAGGGGCCAGATTTTACCACCGTTACACATACGGTGGACGCCGCGGAGAGAAAAGCCTTTTACAGACAGCTCGGAAGTGATTTCGTCGTCAGAAATAGTTTCGCAGACACGATGGATAATGACATGAAGGTCTCTATCGTGTTGGAGCTGGTTTGTGGAAAACTCGACCTTGGATTCGTCGAGAAAGGAAGATAGACGACGAAAATCGTCAACGGATTTCGGATAGACGCGGATGTAGTCCTGGGTATTGATTGCACGACGGGCGGTTATGCCGTTGCTGTCCATTGCGCGACGGATTTTTGGCCAAAGGGATTTTTGGCGGATGGCAATTGGGGGCGGAGCTTTGAAGCCTCGGCTTGGGTGATCAGACTCTGAATCCGAATCCTGAGAAGAAGAGGACGAAGAAGAAAGGAACGGTGTTCTCTTTCTGCGTTTGTTGCGCCGACTAGTTGCTTGAATAAAGCCGTCGGCGGTGGCGGTGGGAGGATCAGACTTGCCAATGATGATTTGGGAGGAAGTGGCTGAAGTACTAGGAGTGATGTCTTCAGCCATTGGAGTTGGGAAGGTTTTTGTCGGCTGAAGCCGAAGAAATTCATATATAATGGCGAGCTTCGCCTTAAGCTCGTCGGCCAAGATCATAATTTCCGCGACGGAGAGACCCTCCAAGAGTGCGGGGCTCTTGGGGGAAGCCATTCTAAAATGATGTGAAGCAGATGTCGGTAGTTGTCTCTGTGGGACTAGTAGTGAAGGAGTATTCAATAGAAGGACGTTGAAAGGAAAGTTCAAAGGGACGTTGCGTGTTCGGTCCCTAAGAACTAAAGGACAGTTGACTTACCTGATATTCGGCTGGGCTGGTGTTGGGCGAGTTTTCATCTATTTGGGACCTCTATTTATACTGAAAATGACTGGAAGGAGCGTACGGGCCACGTTCCTATTGGCTGCAACCGATTGCCGTGCTCTGCTGTGGATTAGAGAGAGAGACACATCGTTCTGTTGCGGGTCCGTGAACTTTAACGACGTTCGGTCTGGTTTATGTATATTCTTCTCATTTTCAGTTAGAACGCTGTCTATGTATATGTTTGTGCCTTTTAATTTACTTTTTGCCTGTAAAATTTGTTTTTATTTTCCAAGTCTTAAAAAAATAATCTGCCTGTTGTGTTTTTCTAAGTTATTTGCAGTTATTATCTTTGGCTCTATTTGTAATTTGGTATAAATAATCTGCCTTACCTTTTATTTTCTCTGCAGTATTTTCTTCTATTTTGCAACCCGTTACTAATATATAATTTCTTTTTTAATTTGTTTCTATCGAATTCCTTTGACATAACCTCTTGCTTAATTTAGTAAATGTAATTTCTCTCCTACCTTAGCTTCTCTCTACTTCTCTGGGATGTTCTCACCTTAGGATGTTCTTTGCTATATGCCTCTTTATCTATTACACACTTATACCAAAAATTCTAATTTTCTCTCATTAAAAACTTTTTTTTTCACCTCTGCACCTTTAACAGGTGAAACATACCATAATTTTGTATGTTTTTAAATTCAATAAAACGAAAAAACAACTTAATAATAACACCACAGCTATGATTCTGCAGAGGAATGCTATTAAGGAAGGCAAGGAGATGCTTACTTCCTTGGTATTCCTTTGGAGCCTTATGACATCTTTGATGGTGGAAATTCGGTTCCTCGGTGGTAAATTTTCTTGATAATGGTCAATGAATATCCAGAGCTTAACAACTTAACATTAAAAGAATTTCTGCTAGTAATGGAGATATAATACAGTCACGAAAAGAATGAAATAAATAAGAACACTTAAAACTAGCCGTAAAATTACAAATTATACAGAAAAGAATATATACAAACACTGATTTTTGTCAGTTTTTTTTTTAAATAATGTAAAAATTTATAAAAAAATAAAATAAGTAAAGTGTGAAGCATCATTATCATTAGGTCGTCAGTCCTAACACTGGTTGGACATGCACTTTCACTCTTTTCTAACCTGAGCTAATCTTCCCATTTCTCTAAGATTAAAACAACCGATATTCTTAACTATTTGCGAACAGTAATCTAATCTAGGTCTACCTCTACATCTCCTAACTTCTGTTTCTGCCTGTAATATGTCTCTGACTAGACTTTGCAAAGAAAATAATGTTTTGTATTTTAGCGTAAAAATCAAAGAATTCAGTAAATAAATTTCGTGTTGAATACTTTATTAATATCACTTATTTTATATCATTACAATAGTTACAATGTAGTCACAGATTTTTTTTAGTTTTTATTTAAAATAATTACGAAAATTAATAACGTATGCATGCAGTAGGTTATTAGTATATTACGACCTCGCTCCGCCAATTATTACCTGTGCAGGACTTTTTTTAATATGATACTTTTCTTTTTTTTTTTTCGGTCGATTCAGCAATTTGTTAACTATTTATCCATTTTAAATTATAAAATACATGCATGCCTACAAATAAATGCAAAATGAAATTCTTATGCTCCATGGAAATGTCCTTTTGCCAGAAAGAATTGTTTTTATTTAGAATGTACGCAATCTTTTGCTCTAGAGTTTTACATAAATTCAAAACAATTTCGGTAAATAAAAAAAAAATTCTCAAAAAGCTATCCTAAAGTACATTCGAGTACCCAAAATTCGTGCCATCTGTCGTATCCTATGCTTTAAAAAATATTAGTAATTCGCTGTTATTCGCTGTTATTCATCACCGGTTTTTCTTAAAATAACGGGATACTTACCAAACCAACAATTAAAATTAATTAGTACAACGATATGCCGAATAAGCCGCAACATATTATTTTAACATGCTGTTATCTAACATATGCTCTTCAATTACTGTATTATCATGCATGTCTAGTGATAAATTATTTTCATGCACCACTATGTTTAGAAATAATCATAAAATTAGTATTATCGTCCATGCAATTAGATCCCCTTAGTGGAGCAACTAATGGAGCTACTACAGTGTATTGAAGATTATGCCAAAATTTTAGTACTACAAGAAAATAAGGCTGGGACTCGCTGACACCTAGCACTTCTTCAGTTCTACCATTTGTAGATGCCTGGTCGTATACAGCCGATCGAATTCTAATCCCGACTTCAAAACACTTTTTAACGCATAATTTAATTAAATTGGCTAACGTTGAACTTGTAATATTTTGACACGCAACTGGTAATTTCCATGAAAATTGTAAACCATGAATTATGCAAACTAACGCGTATATACCATTTTTATTCTTTCTTCCTAACTCACCGAGGTCCTCGAGACCTTCAATAAAATCGATTTTCGAATTGAATTCTAAATGTTCCTTAATGCTTATCTCGTCCCAAGTTAAAACTGCGTCACATTCATTGGGAGACATACCTTTTACTTTATCCCGAATTATACTAAATATACGGCCAATTAAACCTGTTGTGAGGCCGAGATTATTGATCCTCTGGCGAATGGATCCAATACATGGGAGAGTAATATTTTTTCATCGCAAAGAAAATTGTATGCTTTTGGCGAAATATAATATAAAAATGTAGCAAAACTTTGTTTGGACGGAGTCCACTCCGTTTTTTTTTTCTTTTTAACGAATCAATTGCATCATTAAAGCATTGTTACCTAAAAACTTCGCGGCATCTTTTAGTACAGGTTTAACAGTTCCACTTCGAGATTTTTGTGGTTTGAGCTGGGACGGGAAGATGTAGAAGGCTCGGTGGCTTCGGTAATCTTGTCTGACAAGAGACTTACCGCTTCTNTTATTACTTTTATAATTATTTATTGTAAGGGAAGACATAATCTTCATATGCTATATTAGATGGACTTAAATTGTTTATAGAGGAACCGGACGAAATAGGAGTATAATTTAATTCATAATTATGTTCTTCCCAAGTATTGCTGTCATGCAATGTCAGACTGTGGTTCGAAAATGGTAACGGTGTTTCATATTCACGTAATGGTGGAATAGTTAAGCAATTTGTTGTATGATTTTGATTATTCCTTGGATATAGCAAAGAGGTCTCGTCGGATTTCTTGCGTCACTCCAAATTTCCTGTTAACATGGGGGCCTTCCTTCATGAACTCTTCGAATGTGGGCTCGGAAGAAGTAGTTCTTAATAATCTGGCCCGCGCCTCCTCTTCATTTGCACCGGCGAATGGAGCCAAGCGATTAAAATGGACTACCTTCGGCTCAGCATTTGGAGTTTTCTTAATTCGGTAGATCACGTCGTTAAACCTCT
Organism: Agrilus planipennis; assembly: GCF_000699045.2. Lineage (NCBI taxonomy): Eukaryota > Metazoa > Arthropoda > Insecta > Coleoptera > Buprestidae > Agrilus > Agrilus planipennis. Next base: position 1,003,892 of record NW_020438927.1, read on the forward strand.
TCACTATCTCATAGGGTCCTTCCCAATTCTGTTGGAAATGGTGATCAGACACTAAGATAATTAAATCAAAGTCCGGTTCCTTTGTTCAACCATGCCGTCCGATTGTGGATGGAATGGAATGGTTCGAGTTTTCTTTATTCCTAGGAGCTTGCATATTCCAGGTAATATAGCCGATTCGAAATTCCTCGCTTGATCTGAGTGCAACTGCAAGGGCACCCCAAACCGACTGATCAACTTTTTCACCAGCTCCTCAGCTATGGTTACCGACTCCTGATTCGCAAGGGCATAGGCTTGGTAAAATAGTCCATAACGACCACGATGTACTTCTTACCTTTCTCGAACTCTGGGAATGGACCCGCCAAATCGATTGCGATTCGGTCGAAGGGGCCACCGACAATGTATTGACGCATTGGCGCCCTTGGCCTTTTCTGTGGTCCATTACTCGCGGCATAGGTGGTACACTTCTTATACCAATTCCTGATATCTTCCTTACAGTTCACCCAATAAAATCGTTCTCCAATTTTCCCAAGCGTCTTATTCACTCCAAAATGGCCACCAGATAATCCACCATGAAGATACTGCAACACTTCTCTAACCTTGTTTCGAGGAATAACCAGTTGCTTCCTATCTTCCTCTCCATCTGGATTTCCAACAACACGCTTCAGGATGCCATCCTCCAAAACCATTGAATCCCACTGAGCCCATAACCATTGTAGTACTTGAGTACAGGATGAAATTTGCTGCTACGCTGGTCGTTTTCCGTCTCTTTTCCATTCCATCACCTTCTTCAAGTCCGGGTGTTTTCTTGGTCGTGTTTTATATTTTCAGGTAATCACTCGTTATCGATTACCGTGACGCGTCGAATTGCCTCTTCATTCTTTTCCATTCGATCACACTGCTTGCAGTCTGTTTGACAAGATCTTCTGAAAAGTGCATCGGCATTCTTGTGTCCGGTTCCAGGCCGATACTCTACGTCAAAATCATATTCCTATAGCTTCATATTTTTTTACCTAAAATTATGTTACAGATATGTTATTAGTTATAGTAAAATTCATATTTGTATAAAAAAAATTCTAGATGTTAAAGAAAACAGCCGTCCTTTGAAAAGGACAGTAGGCATTAGAACAAACATTTTTATTCGAAACAGATAGATAAGTTATTGAGTTACAAGAAACCTACTGTGATAAATTATAATAAAAAAATAAAATAATCGATTATTGCTTGGTATGGTATGGTTTAAAGCAGATATCGTGAAGTGTGACATTGTATTTATCACATTTGGTCGACACTTTCTTATGGCACAACCTGCATCTTGTTTGCCTCTCTTGGGTTGTAATGAGATGATCCATACGGTCATAGCGAGAATCAGCATTTTCTAGTTGAGAAGGTCTTGATGGAGTCGCAAACCGTCGTTGATTGCCTTCCAAAATTGACATAACTATTCTTCTTCTAAATGTCAAATTGTCTAACTTGCCTCCTTGGCACCTATGTAATTGCCATGCTAGATCGACCATATGGAATATAAGAGGTATATGCCATTTTTTTCCTCTTAATGCTACGCTGTAGAGACTAACGTTTTGATCTGAACGATCAACACCCCCCATATTACGATTATAAATGAAAATGTTGTGAGGGTGACCTACAGTTATCTTTTTCTTTTCTTTTACCGAATATCGGCTAACAGCGTAGATAGGATGAATGGGTATTGAATTAGATGCTATTTCACAACAACAATTCCCTTTTCATTTGATTTGTAATCAATAAAACCCCTCTTATTCTTTTTATTTCGTTGTTGCTGATGAGAGGGCATTTTGATGTACGATTCTCTCGTATTGTAGTTGTGATGCGTACCCCTGTTAGTCATTTCTTCCAACAAAGGAATGGTTGTAAAGAAGTTGTCACAAAAGATATGATATGAATATTTCTGAATCGACAGAAGAACATCTACGTATTGTAAAATGACAGGTGGTCCTAAGCCAAATTCTTTGTGCTTTAGTTTGGGTTTATTTCACTATTTGCTCCTTGGTAGGGTTCAAACCATATTACATAGCCAGAGTTAGTAGTCCCAGTCCAGAGTTTATATCCATATCGTATCGGCTTGCACCGAATGAATTACTTGCAGCCACGATACCCGAAATATGGCACCCTGGCTTCATCAACACTATGGTTTTCGGAAAAGGAGCAAATTCCTGGAAACTGGAATTCATTTTATTGAACAATCACCTTGTTTTTGCAAATTTATCTAATTGATCTAACTTATTATTGTCACAGCAGTGTAAGTTGCTGAATGTGTATTCGAAACGATCCCGAGACAGGGGATTTGCCACTAATTCATTGCGAGTATCGCGGGAATTTTCCCATAACAATCTGCGTCGAGGTAGGGAAATGTAGCCGCTTAGTAGAATAATAGGAAAAAATTCTTCATTTCATTTTTCGTTATGTTTCCTACTCTATTTCTGTTAGTAGCATACATATTTGAGAATACAACAAACATACTCAAAATGTCGTCATTACAAAAATACGAGAATAATTCATAAGGCGAATTGTTATTTGAAGCAATAGACATTTCTGCAATAAATCCGTTTTTCGCTGGTAAATCTACATTACTCCAGGTATACGAGTGTTTGACCGTTCTACATTTTGATTTATTTGGACGGTACCTTTTGGCTAATTCAGAGAGCGGTAATTCATTCTCACTATCACTTTCATCAGCAAATAGCAGTGGTGAAGCAGTAGTACTCTTAGGCATATCAAATAGTTCTGCTTCAGCTCGAAGTTGCGACCCAAGCAAATTTCCAACGTCATCACAGGCATTGGTGAGAGGCACAATAGTTATCGACACTTTATTGGGATTGCTATCATCCGCTTCTTCTATTGAATGAAGAAGTTCGTTCAAAGTTAAACCTCTTGGAAGAAAAGAACGTAAATTTGTTGAACCAATCTCTGTAGACTTTTGTTCCTGAAATAAATTCGGTATTTCTCTTTTATTCTTTTTCAGAATTTCAACATACGTTAGGTTACGCTTAGACAGTTCATCTACAAGTTCAATAGAGAAAACCAGTTGTCTGCTTTCACGTTACGATTGGTTCCTTGTAACGGTCGTATCAAGCGTAGCACGCATTGAGTGGGAACAAGAAATTTCTTCTCTTCAGCTGATAGTCCGGCGCCATCGCTACCTTTTCCTGAATATAAATAACCATTAAAAAGTAAAAGGTCTTCGCATCACACAAGACACGAATAAGTAGGCCATATTTACCGGGCTTCTGGGGCATGTACGAAATCATGTGGCTTCTTCCACGAAACTACACTAGCATCTCGTCAATAGTAACATATTCACTGAGTTGATATAGTTTTTGAGAATTAGCGATAAACTTATTAAATATTCCAGAAATAGCGGCCAGTTTATCGGTCTTTATTCTTTCAGCGCGATCTCCTGGGTTGTCAAAACGTAGGCAGTTCAGAAGAACTAAAAATCTGGTTTATGACATACAACACCTGAATATATCACAACCTGTTCCATCCGTAGCAAATATAAAACTGGTAGATTCGTGATTTGATTTCAGGGTGGCAGAGTAGTATAATAATCCTAAAAAGGCATTGAGTTCTATCATGTCCATTTCTTTTAATTCTGACATGTCTTGCCGCTTGAATTTGACTCTAAACGCAGTAATTTTGAAGTTAGTCCATGTCAAAATAGTTTGTCGCATTTCATCATCAAAAAGTTTATTTCAACTACTGATTTTTTTTTTTCGTCTTCAGTCAGGTGCAGAATAGATCTGTTCAACACTATATTATGCTGTGGAGTGCGAACTCTTCTGGAAGGTGGTTCTGTAGCTCATTTATGACGATTTTTACCATAATAATACTTTGAGGGCTGTAACTGTGCTATAGATATATTGTCGTCATCTGAACTTTCACTATTCGATCTCCTTATGTCACCGTAAGCTCTGGTAGTACTACCACTTTCTTCGATAATCTCTTGTTCACTCGAGTGATTTTCTTCAATGTCAGCTTCATAAAACAAACAATCATCAACATCCCCATCGCTGTCGCACTGGTCCGATTAAATTAATTAATCTAAAAACAAAACCGTTTAATAGAAATAACATATTGTTTACAACAAAATACATCAGGTAAATAACAAAAACCAGCAATTCGGCCTTATTTTAACATTCGAAAAATTATTTAAAAAAAATATGTTAAAATCCATCTCACCCTTCGACAGTAGGAGAGACGGCGCGTCAAAAAATACCTTATATTTTCACATTTTCTTTTCTGCCACATCGGATACAATGATTGGGAAACTTGGTACAACCCTTATGAAGCCCTCCATGACAACAAATACACTGTAGCCAGTCCTCTTTACTTGAAGTATATTCATAATTCACCCGCTCAGCCAACGCGGTCACTCTCGCCATCCGTGCCACTGTCTGAATCATTTTGTAAAGCTACGTTAATGTCACTATCGGATGACGAATCCGTATCTCTTCTACAACGTTTGTTTTTTTTTTAACTTAGCTGGTAAATTTTGCTTCTTATTTTCTTTTGTAGCAAACAATTTTGCTTTCTTCTCTGCTAAAGCTTTCATTTTTTCGAGATTTTTAGGTGATGTTAAAATCTCGGCAAGCTGTCGACCACGTTTTCTAGCTGTATTGACTTTTGAGGTACTAGGAACTGGACAGATGGTATCTAACATTTTTCCAGGTGTTTCCTGTATGCTATTGTTTGTGATTTCTTCATTGTCTGATACTATTACATCTTTCTCTTAATTGAAATCTTCTCCGACCGTTGCTACATCGTCTTCAGGAGTCATGTTATTATTTTGGTTAAGAGCTTCGCCTTGATTGAGAAATGCGTAGTCGGGTATTACAGTAGTGTTAAAAGGAGCAATACCTGTACCACGAAAAGCCCATGCTTCTGCTAACAAATTACCAAACTGCAGTCTGTTAATAGCTCTTGTTGGATTCGCTCGTAGAAATGAATTGCATACAGCATAATAATAGCTTTTAAAAGATTTGAAAAGAAAGAAGACACAGTAGTATTACATTATTAGCTTCGGCGTATTCTAAAACTTCTATGGAACTGCAGTGAGAGGCTTGCCCATCCAAAATGAGAACAAGTGGGCCTTTTGGTTTACGTGGAACAAATTGTGTTTGCAACCATTTCAAAAAAATCGTAGTATTTAATTTAATAAACAGACATAAACGCCACTGATCCAGGAGGCATCCCATGTTCTTTTTTTGTTTTTGCCTTTAAATATGCATGCAGGTGTTTAGTCCATGTTATTGAGACTTCCAGGCTTGTTAAACAGGCTATGCTTTTCTAATGTTAGTTCTAATAACTTAAAGTAGTCACCGACATCTTCCTTATTTATGCTGCGTGCTCGAGCCAGTAAAACACCTTCTGATTTTCTGACGGACAAATCGGGATTACGCTTTAAAATGACCTTAACCAATCTAAACCAGCCTTTTCTGTTTTCAGGTATAAGCGGATATGTCGATGCCAGTTACCTTCATTTGCTTGATAATGGAAAAAATTTTATATCAATGTAAGCGTTGTTTTATTGCGAACACATTGATATAGGGTTGTCTGCAAAAAAATTGGTCCTAATCGGGGTTTGCGAATTTAAAAGATTAAATTTTAACGCGAGTGGAAATGTGTGTTTTTGTGGAGCAACTGACATTTGAGTTGTAAAAAGAATAATCAATTAAATACATAAAAATCAAATATGTTAATTATTATACTAAAATATTAAACAATATAACATCAACTGAAGAAATAAATAAATGTATGTATATGTTTATTTATATATATTGACTTATAAGTACAATAATATATNATTAGATTACTGTTCGCAAATAGTTAAGGATGTGGGCTGTTCTAGTTTTAGGGAAATGCGAAGTTTAGCTCAGGATAGGAAACAGTGGAGGTACGTGTCCAACCAGTCTTAGGACTGATGACCTTATGATGATGATGATGATTGAATATCTGATTCATCAGAAGTATAATTTTGACTATCGAATTCATTTGATTCATTATTAGTTTCTTCCTCATTTTCTTCCACTTCGATAATGTCCTGGATTTTCATAGGAGTTTGATCTCCGATAAAACCTGTTGGTTTTAAAAAACCATCTAAATACCAACCGCAACTTTCAGGGTTTAATTTCGCACATACAGAATCAGTTGCATTAAGCCACATAGAATTTACATATATAGTTCTTAAATTTTTTTGTAGTAGGGAAATCCAACATGGCGGTATAAAGTTGGAATCAAAACTTTTTATCTTCTTTAAAAATTGTTCGCCGTGCTTCTTCTTAAAAATACGAACTCTTGAATCATTAACTGTCGGGCAGTGATTCACGCCATACATTTTTACTGTAAACTCTTGAACAGCTTTCATTTTTTCATTAATGAAAACATCAGTTTCTTCAGTTAATGAAGCAAAAATAGTTTGATACGTCTCTCAATGAGATGTCGCAAAGACCAATACACTTGTATAAGTAACTGAAATAATTATTGACAGGAGTATTTATAATATCATGTCTTGCTGACATAATCAAGATGCAACGCAGTGCATAAGTTGTACAATAGCTTCTTTATATTAAAAATAAGACATAATACATAACTCTCCCTTCGTTAAGCTGAAGGCGTCTCGCCGATGTTTCCAGGTAAAGTTGGATAAATCCTGAGGGGAATTTCTTCCGTTGTTGGTCGTTGCCTCATTGGTCGATTCCTTGGTCCTTGTTGCTTAAGTCTAGTACACGTACATTTAATAATAAAGAACGTGACAATTACAACAATGACAATAAATATTGTTGAGGAATTAATATGATGTTGGAAACTAATTGGTTCATCTTTAATTAAATTATTTTTGATCTTTAATGGTTCTTCAAAATTTATGTCTTTGACGTTAATTTTATGAAAGAATTCTTTTGGAACAATTTTTACATATTTTTCAAAATGTTGTTCATATGATATGTTCTTAAAACTATATACATTGTTGTCAATGATCAACCGACATGGAGGTTGCGAATGTATTAAAAAATTACCGTTTAGGTGTTTCTTATTTACATGCTCATTACAGTACTCTAACACATTTTCATCTTTCAAATGAGCTAAGATTTTTCCACTATGCAGTTGAATAGAGACACTTTTATCGGTAACACTTTTCACGAATGTACACTTTTCGTTTAACTCACAAACATCACTTCTGGCATTCTTGAAAATTAGTAGACCAGTTGTTCGTTGTCCTTCCTCGTTGGTCCATAGGAATTCGTCATGGTGTTGCAGTAGAAACCGTGCAGGAGGAACCATAATAAAATTGTTTGTAGGCAGTGGATAGATTTGGGAAATATTATAAACTCTTGGTTGTAGGATAGGTATTTTGACAATGTATACAACCAACTGAGAAGTTATAGACGTTTGTAATAAAAACAGGGGAAAAACCTCATATAAATGAGAAGAATTCAGGTATTGTATTGTCTGCTTCGGAAATGTGTTGAAAAGATGTTGTTTAATTTCAGAAAAGGTATCAAGAGAAATTAGTTCAAGGTCCAGGAGATTTTCATTACTGAAAGTAATTGACCTTTCTATTAGTAAAACCTTTTCAATCAAAACGTTTAGAATATTAAGACAGAACTGTGCATTTATGTATGACTGTGTTCTTTCATTTATCTTATTTAAATTTTCTGTTATACTTTTTGTGTAATTTCCCAATTGTTGTAAGTTTTCTTTATATTGGTTAGAGATTGTATGTGCAAAACTAGTGAACTCATTCTGTCTTTCAATAATGCGTTTTTCATTATTTGCCATTCTAATGATGTTTTCTTGAATTTCTTGAAGGTCGTTATCATCGGGATTACCAGTAATGTATTTTATCGCTGTTCCAAGGAAGTTTATAAGTCCTCTCTTTGTGCGTAATGTAGTAGTAGTAATTTTATAATACAATTGTTCGAAATACAATGAGCGTTGTTTGATTAAGTCAATCATTTGCTGACTTGTCTCATTCTTGTATTCTAATAAAATAACAGTTTGTGCAACGTTTAAATATGTTGTATACAGAGTGGAATGATTTATATAAAAATAAAAGGAATGATAATGATTTACGTGGCTGCCTAATTGAAATGGTTCTTTGTGATATCCATTTTCGTTGTTAATTGGCTCGACTTGAAGGGCCAGGCTCGGGGTCCATGCAGTCCTGCGAATGATAAAATTTTCTTATTGGTCTCACATCCTTCAAATGTCTACCTGTAATATTTTCCTTATCTAACAACATAAGTGATGTGTCCATTTGTGAAATGTTTTTCATTTTCTTAAATTTATTTTTAAGTTTGTTTCGGTTCTTAGTTTTTATAAAGACTGTTTCTGAGTCTTCAATCTCAGGTGTATCTCTGTTTTCATTTGCTTTTCGAACACGATTTTCTCCTATCTCCTTCTGTTTTGCGTAGAGTTCTTCGTAAAACTTCACTATTTCATTTCTTCGGTATTTATTATAGTCTTCATAAATTTTTAAACTTGTGTCTATACGTAACGGATCGATGTCATCGTATGGTCCATATAAAATCTCAAAAGGCGTAAATTGCGTTGTGGAATGTATCGAATTATTATATAGAAATACAGCTGTTTGCATGATTTCTAATAATGGTTCCGGTTGCTCTTTATTTTGCAAAGTTCTTATTTTGTCGAGAATGGTTGAATGAAATCTTTCAACGGGTGAATTACTATTTGAATTGCCCAGGGTAGTGTAGTGTAATTCAATTTTATTAAATTCCATGTATTCTTGAATGAGTCTATTATCAAATTCGGTGCCTTTGTCAACAGTGATTTTCTTAGGTTTGTTATGATGACTAAAATAATGTCTTAATTTTCTTAAAATCGTTAGTGAGTTTTTATCTTCAATGTTATAGATTTGTCCGTACTTGCTAAAAAGATCCAAAATCGTAAGGAAATTTTGTTTGTTGCAGTACATAATATCGACGTGAATTATTTCAAACGGTCATTTAGCCAACAATGGTCCTCTCATAATTGGTTTGTGAGGGTGGCGTTCATATTTTCCTAAAAGACAATCTTGGACAATTTTGGGCCAGAAATAAAATTTTTGGAGATGTTTAACCGTTTCTTGAATTCCATTGTGATTACTATTGTGGTAGTTTTTTACTGTTACAAGTTGAGTTTCCCTATTTTCTACATTAATCAGATTTTTCGTACATTTGATAATTTTGAAGGGTGAATCTTGATATTCATTCTTTCTATTTCTGGATTGTCGAAATAGATTGCTATAGTCTTATTTGGTCGAAAATATTCTTTTACTAAGTCTTGAATGTTTTTTTTTTTTGCATGTTGTTTTTATTTAGAGCAACTTTCATAAGCGTTTTGGATTTAAAAAGTTGTCTTAAATGAATGGAGTACGTTATTTTGGCTGTTAAAATAATTTTAAGTTTGTAAGAATTAATAGGTTTTTCGGAAATCGGGAATGCAAACGTATGGCTCTCTTCTGCCGTATGTTGTGTTTCTAATTGCTCTTCTTTTTGACTTACTTGTTCTTTCCAGTATTCTTCAATTATATCATCAGCATCTTGAAGTATTTCATCCTCGTCTACATTTGGTATTATAGATAATGCTTCTAGATCTTCGGCAGTCGTTTCTTGAATATTCAGTTCACAAGTATCCCTTTCGAGTCTGCTTAAAGCATCTGCTACCTTGTTTTCTTTGCCTTTTTTATAACGGACTTCAAAATCATACTCAGCGAGTCGAATTTTCCAACGTGCAAATCTTGAGTTGATTTCTTTTGCTGTTGTTAGCCATTTTAAGGGTTGATGATCTGTTTCTATAATAAAACGTTTTCCAAATAAATATGGCCTAAAGTGCTTGCAAGAATCTACGACGGCTAGCAGTTCTTTTTCAATAGTTGCGTAATTTCTTTCGGCTGTATTGAGTGTGCGTGAGTAGAAAGCTACAGGTTTTCCATTTTGGGACAAAACGGATCCAATGGCGTAATTACTTGCGTCTGTTGTTAATGTAAACGTCTTTGTAAAATCAGGGTATGCTAGTACCGGTGCGTTGGTTATCAAATCTTTGCATTTTTGAAAACATTCTAGATAATCTTTATCTGTAGAATCTATTTTCGCATTCTTTTTCAGACATTTTGTCATGGGTTGAATAATTTTGGCAAAATTTTTGATAAATCTCCGGTAATATCCCATAAGTCCTAAAAATGCTCTTAATTGCTTAATGTTTGTTGGTACAGGGTAATTTTTAATTGCTTTAATTTTGTCAGGATTAGGTAATATCCCTTTTGGTGTAACTACATGGCCTAGAAATTGTACTTCTTTGCGAAGGAATTCACATTTATCCAGCTGAAGCTTTAAATTGCACTTCTTAAATTCTTCAAAAATAAGTTTTAGATGATGTAAGTGGTCTTGTAAGGATCTCGAAAAAATAATAACGTCATCCATATATACAAAACAAAACTTATTTAAATATTTTCGAAGCACATTTTCCATAACTCTTTCAAAAGTTGCGGGTGCATTCTTCAATCCAAAAGGCATCCGTACATATTCATAGTGTCCATTGTCCACTGTGAATGCTGTCTTTTCGATGGAGTCCTTGGCTACTTCAATTTGGTGAAAACCTTGGGCAAGGTCAAGCGTCGAAAAATAAGTACACCTTCCTAAATTGTCGAGAATTTCTTCAATTTTCGGCATGGGATATTTATCTTCGACAGTTTTCTTATTGAGACGTCGGTAGTCGATAGCAAGTCGGTATTTCTTTTCTCCACTAGCGTCCATCTTTTTTGGAACAATCCAAACAGGGGAGCTGTAGGGGCTAATAGACGGTCTTATGATTCCCTCCCTCAAAAGCTTTTGAATTTGTTCTTGTATTTGTTTCAAATGCTGAGGATGGCGATATGGTCGAACGTAAACAGGTTCATCATCTTTTGTTCTGATGTTATGTTTAACTTGATTAGTAAATGTTAATTTATCTTCATTTTTATGAAATATTTCCGCATATTTATTTGTCAATTCCAACAATTTTGACTTTTCTTCTATGTTTAAATGATCCATTCTTAAAAGATTTTCGATGTTAATATATTCTTTCTCGAAAGTGTAATCAAGTTCTTCTAATTCGTCCATAGGGGTAACTTCTACAGGGTGTTCAAATATGTATGATTCTTCGAAAGTGCTTGGAATGGTAGCGAATCCGTTTTGCACTTCTACAAGAACGGGAGGAATATTTAATTCGGGGATTTCTTCTAAAAATACCTGTCCATGGTTAATATCGACTGGTAAATGTATTTTACCATTTTTCGGTTGAACTTCGATTGGTTGGAAAAAACGTGGGTTATTATACAAGTGAAATGGTATTTCTAGATCGTTTAGGGTTATTGTATTAATTTGGTAGTTAATTTTTGCTCCTAATTGTTTCAAATCGTTGGTTCCTATAAGTGCGTCGAATTTTTCATGCCACTTCATAATTCTAAGCTGAATGGGGTTGAATATACTTATACCTTCCAAAAAAGGGTAATAAAGATTATATTTTTCACTTCTAGAAACTGTTGCAGATCTTACTGTGAAGGGTTGTTCAAAAATGTACTCGTCGGGAAAACAAAATGCAACTTCGGGGTTAATTATAGAATAGTCTGCGCCAGTGTCAATTAAAATTTTTAAACCATTGGGTAATATAATAAATGGCAATTTTGGCATACTAGCGGCGTTGTTCAGGTCAATTATGTCGTCGGATCTGAAGAGGCTGTCTGTTGAAAATTTTCGTTTTCGTCTTCATAGTTTTCTTCAGTATCGTAGTTTTCTGCATTTTCTTCGAAGTCAAATTCCTGTTCTGTTTCGGGATAGCTTTGTTCTTCCATATTTGTTAATTCTTCAGAAATGAAATTTGGCGGACCAGTACTTCTAAAATGATTAACGAATGGTTGACGTGGTCGGGTTATACCAGGTGTAAATGTATTTCGGGTACTTGTCGACATTGGGGTTGGTTTTGGTAGTTGATGTGGTGGTATGACGTTCTTTTTGAAGACGTTGCTCGGAGGTTTCCCAAATACTTGTTGATTAGTAGGAAAATGTTGTTTTATTGGCCTACTTTGGATGTTTATAGGTCCTCTTGGAAATGGTGTAGTTTGAGTAATAAACGGATTATAGTTTAATCTTGGCTGTGAGGCAGACGGCTGATTGAAGAAAGGTCGGGTAAATTGAGTAGGTGCAGGTGCAACTATTTTGGGATTCGGTTTTACGTCCTTTTGGTGGTTTTGGTAATCCAAAACTCGTGACATGTATGCTTCATTGTCAAGAGTGCGACATTCTTCAAAAGCGTCCTTGAGTGTTCTAGTCCTAATATGCCTTAAATGTGAGCGATAGGGCTCCCTAATTCCGGCTCTAAATACCATCAAGGCTTTTTCTTCATACATTTTTGATTTTATTAGCAAACTATCTTTATCATTTAGACGAACAAAGTCTAACAGGTTAGCTAATTTTTCCTCTATCTGGTCGTAATATTCGGAATAACTCCAATCACATTGTTGACTACATCGTGTTAATTCTAATTCTAAAATTATTTCAGAACGGGAGTCACCATACTTTTCTAACAGAAGTTTCTTCAAAGAGTCCCAGTTGTTGACAATCTTCTACTAATGTATCTAGCACCTTTGCCAGTAATACGAGTCACAATTAAATCAAGTAATGCTACATTTTTGGTAGATGGAACGTTATCACCATGAATAGAACAAAAATGTTCTGCCTTGTTTATAAAATTTGAGAATTCGTAGGGTTCACCAGAAAATTCGGGAACCGTACTTTTTGACGTTGTGCGTCAGCAAACGTGAAAGCGAAAGACGCAGGGTTTGACTGGGTCATTTTACTTGAAAGATTTAAAATTGGGGGTTTGAGTTTAACTTGGGTTTTGGGCGAAGAAAAACTTGGACGTCCAATACTGTTCTCGATGTCGGAATCAGATTCGGAGAGAGACATTAACAGTTTGGTTGCATACAAGCAAAAAATAAAGGAATAATCAAAAGGTTAATTTTAGCTGCAATATTCGTGTGAACTTTGCAAAGACACATCTCCCTTCCACCTACAGTAGGCTTGACCACGTAGAATGGACGATGTTTCGTAAAATAGAAATAAGAGCATTTTGTTTTCGGATTTTCCAGTTGGAATGCTTTAAACAGGTTTTTCATTGTGTCTAAGAGAAATCGCGTCTGTGCCTTTTCTTTGCCTTTCGAAACTGTCTCTTTTTTACCAGACGTATTTCTTGACACATCGTCTCGAAGAAAGAAGTTTTCAATTTTTTTTGAGAATTCTGTACCACTTTTCAAATTAACTGGTTTTGTTCTAATTTTGCATCGAAGTCCTATTATTTGACGTCTTTCCTTCTGGTCTATATTTTCGAAAATGCCTTTTACAAATTTTTTTCTTTTCGCACTCTTAATTTCGTGTAGTGATCTTTTATAGCGTTTCTTAATGTCTTCTCTTTCTCGCGTTTGCTTTCATTTTCCTTATCTTCCTTTTCTTTAATTTCTTTTAATTTTTTCATTTCTTTTTCTCTGCGATGAGACCTTTTTTTATATTTTTCATATTTTTTTTTCCAAGTTTCAACTTCACGTTGTAGATGCAAATTCTGTTTATACATCTTAGTTCTGTCACGGCAAATTTTCTTTCTTCCTCTTTCTTTATTTATAGGCGTAGATTCTTGTTCACGTGGAGTAGGTTCGGCATCATCCCGGTGTACGAGAATTTCTTCTTGCAGGATACTTGGAGAGCTGGGTGGTGTCATTGCAACTATGTTTTCAATAGCTACCATGCGCTTTTTTTGGTTTTGTTTTCTTAGTTTCCAAATAGTCCTACATATCTTTTTTTCTTCTGGTTGTAAATCTGAAATCAGGCGTTTATTTTTGTGATAACTTTCTCTTTTTTTTCTTTTCCGCTCCTCATATTTTACAGGATCATTTTTCAACCTTTCTCTGTAGCGTCTCGATTTTTCTTTTTCAGACAATCCCATTCAGCAAATTTTTTTTTTCCTAATAATCAGCCAAAAAGTACATACCTGCTTATACCTGACAACCGAGTAGTTTGTCCAGGCCAAGAATAGGAAACCCAACGGCGGCACATTCTATACGTTTGATACTTTAAGTCAGGGTAAAAAATTTCTTATTATCTTGATGTTGCAACGTTTAATTAAAAATCATTTTTTTTAGGCAACCCATTATTAATATGTTTGCTAATATACTAAATTTGTTATAAAATATGTTTCATTCTATTATCAGCTCGGTGAAGGTCGTTTTAGGATCGGATCTTACACTAAATACGTTAAAAAATATTTAAGGGAATGTTTTTCACGATTTGACATTTCTTATGTAAGCTTTTCAAAACTACTTATATTCATAAGAAATCCTGTAGCAAAGGTCTTTCTTCTATGACGTATTTCAGTACCATCTACTTTTAAATTTAAAATATAATATTTAGTATTATCAAAGATCTTTGACCAATAATGATTATTTCTTAAATACATAGGTGACTTATAAATTCAACTGTTGCTTCACCACCAATAAACTCTGAATACCCACTTTTACATAAAAATTCAATAGCATTAGCCACTTGAACTAATTGTGTATTTAAACGAACGTTCATGTTTTTTGTTCAAAATTGATATCAGAACCAGTTGATCTATTTGCTAATTTCAAATCTTGTTCATTCTGAAGCTGCTATCAAGTCTAAAATACAAAATATTGTGTTTTTATTAAATGGGTTAGTTAAATGGCGTAATATTATCTGCAGATAAATTGCAGTCTAGCAATGTTAATGTTTTAATATTGGTAGAACAACCACCCCACCTAATTGATTTTTTTTTTAAAATTAAAGAGACTTTCTTTGTTCCTGTTTTTGCGATAGAGCAGGTCGGTGAAGGCCACAACTTTGATATCTGGTTCAGTTTTTAACACTAGTAACTTTAACTTTAATCCTCCAAAGTGATTATTAATTCACGAAGTTTCTTTTAGGTCCGCAGTCCAAGGTGTTCTTTAACTAACTATATATCAAAAAATTCAAAAAGGCTTTTCTCACAGAGCACGTTCTCTACGTCTATCCAACACGAAAGCTCCTTCTCTTAATTCTCATTAATACCTATTTCAAATAATTTTTGGATCGCTAATAGTATTTAATTTTGCTGTAAAGAAGAAATTTTATTGAAAAAAAGTACGGTATGGGACCTTTAAATTTCGTTGTAAATGAAACAATGTTAAAAATTAGAGCCTCAGTAGCCAATTCTTCAACAGTAGATCAACAATACCACTATAATCCACATATTCATAGTGTCTACTATCTTCATCTGTATACCGTTTTTGAGTTTTGCTGTTTATCGAGTTCCTTGCTTGCCCTTTAAAAAGTTCTAATTGAAATCCTTCAAAATTGTTCATAAGGATATCATCAATTTTTATTTAGATCACATTTTTTATTTGCTTGAAAATGTTTAAGTAAATCTTTCATTGATTTCAATTGTAAACTTTTTTTTTTACCTGTAATTTAGCATTTTTTAATTGCTTACTTAGCTGAATCTCAACTTCAGTCTTCAAACCAGATTTTTGATAATCTACACCACATACTGATTTTCCCTCAGTTTTATTATCTTTTGACCTCTAAACTATAATAAATTAATCAATAAATATATAATAACATTCAACCTGATTACCTCTTTCTTCACGCAACTACCTTCACTAAAAAGAACAAGTTTCCGTTTTTTAGTTTCATACTTCATTAAATGTTCTAGGAAATAAAAAGTTGAAGGAAGTGCATCTTTTTTAAAATATTTTTGTTACCAGATTATTCTAGGTTATTTTCTTTGAAATGTTCCATGTATCCATAACTGTATTTCCGATGATTCTTCAGTGGAAATTTAAAATGAATATATGTGTAGAACTAATATAGTAATAATTAACAAGGCAATTATTCTTATATTAAGATTTTCGCATACGCATGTACCCATAAAGTAGGTTAAATTATATTTTACTTGTTTTAATCTCTAATTAATAGATACGGGATTTTATGATTTTATTGGGTCTTCACTCATTTGTGCACCCATATGCACAACAATATTTAACCATTTTCACTAATTACTTTAAAAAACTAACAATAGTAACAACACAACCTAAATAACATCTCTATTTACGTTGTGGCTACATATATTTGCCACATATGTTGTTGTTACAATATATTATCATTTTTGTGTATAGGGGAAGGTCGCCTATATTGGACCATTTTCAAAGATAAGCTTCTCAGGAAAAAAAGTACACCATCACAGTTAATTTGAAGACGGTGTCTGAAAGTACGCTAACAGACAATGCTTCAAATAAAAAATTGACTCTCCAAAACGACTGCAAATAATTTATTTAAAACAAAATAAAAACGTCAACAAAATTCCAGTTTAGGAAACTAGTATCCTTAATTGGATTACCGGTCCTTTAAATTGAACCAGCTATAAAAACAATACTAAAACAACTCAATTGAATTCTAAAAACTAAGATCATTTTTTTAAGAATAATGTGATTAATTAAAATATTATTCTAGAATAATTGCAACATTTTTTGATCAAGGAACCCAATAAAAATATAACATTAAGATAAGTATCATATAACAAAAAAAGTATTCAAAAGGGAGCAATTGACACAAAAAATATCTAACTTCTTACATTTTGCACAATAAAATACCTTTTCTTTACCACTTACTTTAACACATTTTGCATGTTGCCATGTTTTACATGACATACATCGAATCATTGGATCTTTGTCTTTACAGCAAATATCGCAAAACCAACTTTCGGTTTCACTTCCACCTTTCGCAGATGACAAGGCCATTAAACCCTTCGTTGTTACTTTTTGTAACTTATTTAATTTAGATCCTGATGGCTTTGCCCTGATAGCTTCCAATTCATTCTTGTATGGCGAACTAGTCAATTCCACAGCTTCTTGGGTTCTACTTTTTTGTTCTTTGACGACCTTTATTTGTTTTCTTACTGGTAATGGAGAAATGTCTTATACTGATACATTTAATGAGGATGTTGAAGGTCTTTTTCGATTTATTAAATGTATCAGAGGTTGATCGTCATCCGATGAAGAAGAATCATCTACTCGAAGTTGTTGCTGCTCATCAGATTCTTGTTGCACATTTAATATGCGAGACGCAGCAAAATCACTTTCGTTAAAAACGTTTCTATCAATAGGCCATATTCCAGTAGCACGAAACGCATTGGTGGCATTGCGGACAGTTGCTGAATATCCGTAAGCTTCACCAATAAGAGCAAATACTTGAAACATGGACACTGTTCGGCCTACATTTGCTCTTAGCCATTTTTCAACAGCTTGGTTATAAAACGTTTGAAACGATCTGAAAAAGCCAATGTCTAAAGGTTGAACGCGGTGTGTTGTGTGACTAGGCAACTGTAATAATCGAATTCTATTCCTCCTAGCAAGTTCTAAAGCTTCAAGATTTTTGCTTTGGGTCGAGTGCCCATCCAGTAACAACAAAATTGGCTTTTCTTTGCATGGTGTAACGAAATCCACAAAATGCTGAAGCCATCTAACAAAAAGCTTCGCATTTATGTAACCCGAATCACTGATAGTGACTAGGCTGTCTGGAGGCGCCCCTCTCGCTAATTCATCTCCATACCTCTTTCTTTTAAAGATAATCATTGGGAGTAAAAATTGCCCTCCAGCACTTGCACAACATACGACGGTCGTGTTGACGCCTCTTTCTCCACTGGAAATACCGCTTGACCTTTTCCCCGTAGAGTCACAACTTTTTGGCATTTTCTCTGCACAGTTGAACATCCCGTTTCATCTACATTAAGAATTTGTGCAGGGGTCAAATTTTCATCAGCAGTAAAAAGAATGCATCGACTCTTGCTTGGCTAAAACCTTTCGCCCTGTATAATGACGTTGATTCTGGCTGACGAAGAGTCAACTCCTTGTGCCTAGACATGAAGTTGTAGTACCATTTTTTACCGGCTATTTTCTTTTGTTGATTAAAATTATTTTTAATATTATTTCGCGCTGCCAATTGAAAGGCCAGCTTACGAACATCTCTGATCGTCATTTCAAACATATTTTCTTCTAATGTTAAAGGGTGTTGAACTATCTCACGCTCAATATTTTCTGAGAATATAGTAAATGTTCTCATTTTTTTAACGTCTTCATTAGCTCGCTTATTTTTATTTTCCAAATGTCTTTTTAAAGTCGCTTTTGGAATTCCAGACTGCCGAGAACATTCATTGAGACCATAATCGCCTCTTCTAAATGCTTCAAGAGCATTTGCCAATGACTCCGTGTCCCACTTTCCGTATTTTCCACGTACGAGCATCCTGTAAATAACATAATTCAAAATTCTCAACTCAACCTTCGTACGTTGCCCAAATTAAACCAGTCCAATTTAGGTACCGGCCGAGGGTCCAATATAAGATACCACTATAACACGTAAAATAAACACGCGTAACCAGCAGAAGGTCGCAACGGAAATTTGAGGTTAGTTCACCAAAATGATTCACCGATTCCGAGCCCGTCTGTCTAGGTCCAAGTTTTTCTGTGGTTTCCTTGGATCACTTAGGCAAATGCTGGGACACAAATATTTCACAGATAATCTTTCATACTCTTCTGTCTTCATTTCGTCCGGTTCGTCTTTCTCATCAAAACCACCACCCACCCATTCCCACGATTCCTGAAAGGAGGCTAAAGAGGGCCTTCCGCTCTACCTTCTAGTCTGGAGGGACTGCCCGCCCACCAGCATTACTGGCTGGTGGGAATGAAATAACCAAATTTTTTTTTAGTGTCCCCCCCCCCAATGATTTATATATAGGTACGTTTCTCTTCTCTGGCAACGACAATAATTAGGTTGTGATCATAGATTTAAATTAGAAACAAAGTGAACCACATAGGGCGACCTCGCGTAGAAAAACTAACGAAGAGAACCAACGGAAGGTGATGGTGAATAACTAATTGCATGGATAGCAAATAGCTGTAAATTGTGCTCAGGCTGTCATTGTCAGATCTTGTATTCATACAGTTGTTAGATCTGTAGATATGCGCCATTTCCAAAAAGTAGACGTTTTCGGATGTTGTAACAAGTTTGGAGAACCGATACGTTCTCGAAGGTGATAGTATGACCTATAGTATAAATATGAGATGNAATTTGGCTGCTTCTAATTAAGTAACTCGTTCATTTAATTAGTTTAATAAGTTCATGAGAAAGATATTATATGTATGGTAAAGAACGATATTTCATAATGGTCTCATAAGGTTCATGATCTGAATTATTACTGTTAATCTGGGGCCCATT
The DNA here is from genome assembly GCF_000699045.2 of Agrilus planipennis. Lineage (NCBI taxonomy): Eukaryota > Metazoa > Arthropoda > Insecta > Coleoptera > Buprestidae > Agrilus > Agrilus planipennis. The sequence continues at coordinate 1,023,220 of NW_020438927.1, forward strand.
GTTTTGTTAATAATTAGGATTTAAATTGGATCAATTACTTTTGTTGGGTAGGAATTGTCCAATAGAATTGTTCTAAGTGTCAAGTAAGTAAGTTTTTCTTTAACGGTGAAGGTTCTCTTTGATTATATGTATTTATTTTATGTTTGTAGGAAAGGAAAAAATGATGGCAGAAAATCTAAATCTGTGTAAACATTTGAATTCATAAGCAGAATTTCAGTGCACTGAAATCCAGATTTCGCTATATCGGTGAAGGTTCTCTTTGATCATATGTATTTATTTTATGTTTGTAGGAAAGGGAAAAAATGATGGCAGAAAATCTAAATCTGTGTAAACATTTGAATTCATAAGCAGAATTTCAGTGCACTGAAATCCAGATTTCGCTATATCCAAACGTTCAACGCGAGTGAACTAAAGTTGGCCCTCATCCATAACCTACAGGTCTCAAAATATACATCCTTGAATGTTTTTTTTATTTTTTTTATTGGATTTATTCTGGTGATAGCACGAAGAAATAAAAATAACGCGAAAACGGTAAACTATTTAATGTATAAACAAAAGAAATGCAGACTCTGGTCTTCTCAAGCTGAGTTTAGGGTTGCGTTTGATAAAATCATAGTATAAATGTTTACCAGCACTTTTCTTGTCCCTGTTGAAAATGTGATTCTGCTGCTGCTTCCAAATCATAAGTCTGAGGTGGTGTAGGAACTGGTAAACTGTCTGAATGTGGAATAGGTGGAGTAAGAGATGGAAGATTCGGGTATTTATCAGTTTTTTTATTTTTTTCATTGACAATCCTGCTATAGACGGAGTCAAGCAAAAATAACAATCGTCTATGTGGTTGGTGGGCTCGCGCCGAATCATAGGCATAGCAAAAGCCATAGATCGTTTTTTATTTTTCAACCATTGCCATAAGATAACTGAACACGAATGGCAACATATGTGTGGAGCCCATGGCTTATTTTGGTTTTCTAGCTTCATACCCAAATAATGTTTATATGCAGTCTTCACAAGAGGCGTCAAATTGCGTTTTTGTAAGGCAAACGTTATTTCGCAAATGTAACAAAAATTATTAAATAAATTTCTTTAAAACACTCCAAAACAAGATGATATGCACAGATACTATAAATTTCACCGTTACCGCAATAGTATCACACATAGTAATATTCTGGCAGTCACATTATAATTTGACAAATAAAATTTACGTGTATTTTGACAATTAACAATGTTGCCAATTTCGAAAAACAAATTTTTCGCAAATTTATAAAATATATAAAGCAGCTTGTACCTCTAAAAGTAGAGCTAATCGTTTCTTGTAATGGTCGTTTTGCATTTAGTAAACGAGAAGAGAAAGGATACGACTAATGTTGAGACCGAAACAATTTCATTGTTGCGCAGTGTTATTATTTTTAATAATCGACAAGTTAGCGCCTTGTTTTTTCTTTTTTTCAATTATAATTTTGGGATAAACTTAACAATGTTGACGTTTTCAGTTTCACTTTTACTCTTATTAAGCACCCTTACTTCTGCTTTAAATTTTTTAAAAATAAAAGGCAATTCTACAAGTGAATCTGAAAAATATACGAGATATTCTATTAAAAAAAAGTTTTGATGGTTCGAAGTTACGCAAATTCGGCAATACATTTTCATCACCCTGTATAATACCAAACAATTTCTAACGTAACTGTAGTAAATAATGGGCATCCCTCCAATATTCATTCCAAATATCAATTCTTCAGCTTGCATATTATAAAAAATATGCAATTTTGAATGTGCTGCAAGAATCACACTATTTTATTTAATGAGAGCACCTCAAAAAACCTTAAGGCATCCCGTTAAAGAGCTGTAATAAAGTACCCACAACTGGGTCATATATCAGACATGTCCCCGACTGGGAATTTGTTAAGGCAGGCCGTATCAGCATTCGGCCTGATCCGGATTTACCAAGGCATCTTCTATTACGACATGCCTGATAGGAGATGCCTTGGTAAATCCGGATCAGGCCGAATGCTGATACGGCCTGCCTTAACAAATTCCCAGTCGGGGACTTTCCAATATTAGAATAATGTATTGTATTGAATAAATACGGTGTCTCAGTGAATAAGATTTGACAGAATTTTTGATCGTGAGCTCTCGATCTATAAGTAAAAATATTGTATCCTTGATAAAGTCTCCCAAACAGATGAATCTCTGCTACAACCAGCAACTGAACCATAAAGAGAGCTTTGACATTCTCCTGTAGGATTTACTACTTCAGTAGCCTCTTCAATAAACCCAGGAATAGGAGATATAGTATATAGTGAAATGAATTGGAGTATTCTCTGTTGTAACGGGCGTATTTTCAAGTTAGCAGTTTCGTCTATTGGTCTGTCAGTAACAAAAGCAGACAAGAAATCATCATCCTGAAAAATATCTTAATTAAATGGTGCAATACCAGTTTTTTAAATCCGTTGATAATGTTAGCCGGATTCAACACCCAGGGTACAGCGTTATTCTATAGATGGAATATTGTGAATAGTCATTGTCTTACCCGGATTGTTTCTAAGCCAGGCATTTTCTTGGCTGACGAAGTAATCTTTCAATGGTCTATAGTCCCCCACATCGATGGACTGGAGCGTATGAGGCCAATGTGGTGGGAAGGACAGCAATACCAGATTGTTCTCTTTAGCTGTTTCGACCACTTCAATATCCAAGTGCGAAGAATGATTGTCCAATAATAAGAGCACAGGATCGGATGGAGACGGTTTTACATTGTCTATGAAAAGTCTCATGAGTATTCTAAATTCAACCCCAGTCATCCCACCACTCGAGTTGCCAGCGCCAATGCAATCTGGAGGTCCATCGCGAACAAAATAGTTCCTATATTTTATTTCGTGAGAAGATAAATATACATGGTATCTAGTTTCCCACTGCACTTGCTGCTACGCAGAGGGCGACAAGAGTCCTATCCGCTGATAGAAGGGAACCAACTTGCTTAGACCTTTTTGGAGCCAAAATATTTCTCGGTTTCTGCATCGTTGTCACGCCAGTCCCATCTACATTCCATATGCGTGACAAAGAAAATTCTGTCCGACACGTCCGCCAGCTTAGAAAAAAAAATTATCGACGTTAGTTTTTGCAAATGACGTAGCCCCACTTAGGCTACTAGCCTCTGGCGACAAAGACTGGTTTTAGAAAATACTACAAATGGCGCAGTAAACGCCATCTGTAGGACGATGCTACATTTTAGGTTACGTATGTTCCAACAAAGACTGGTTTCGTTTCAAAAACGCTGTCAACCAATCAACTCCTGCTTCTTTATTGTCAAGCCATGATTGCAGCATTACAATATTATACTTAAGTGCACAGGCAAATGCCAGTTGCCCGACATCTTTTGGCGTCAGTCCGAAGTAAATTTGGCTGCTTCTAATTAAGTAACTCGTTCATCATTGAAAACTTGTCTATTCTTCTGGTGGCTAACTGCGACAAATTTTATAGGTGTGCCCTTCCCTTTTGCTTCTTTTCGTTCCTTCAAATATCTTGTTAGCAACATATGACATAGTCCAAGATCATTTGTGATGCCACGAATTTTTTTAGTTTTATCCTCTTCCAAAATAGCTGTTGCTTTTTTGTAAATATCTAGGTATTTTCCCACACTCAAGTTTTTCTTTAATACGTCCTCATCCTACAGAAAACAACAAATTATGTAGCTCCAATTATATCAGTCGGAAAGCCCCACTACGGGGCAGGTAGTAACAAATAAGCACCTCTTCCGGGCAAATGCCACTTTTAGTCCCAACGCCAAAACTGACTCTTGAAGGTTAAGTAGTAAAAACGCAAATAAGTATAACTGTATAAACGTAGATTCGTTGCAAAAACAAAGGACTATGGCACAAATATAACAACACACACATATCTGCTTTAACGAAAAAGAGGTTGCAGACCAATATTACGAAAAAACGAAAATTTTACTAACTTGCGATTTTGATGGTAACATGTATGGACTCCTCTCATAAAAGCGCTGGCGCCACTTGCTCACGCGACGTGCTAGCCGATGGTGTCGTGGTCATTTGTCTCTTTCTTATGTCAAAATAGCGTTCTTTGTTTATTCACCGTTGCCACTGTAACTACCTACCCCTGTCACGACCAGCTCCAGTCTCTCCTACNGTCCATATAAAATCTCAAAAGGCGTAAATTGCGTTGTGGAATGTATCGAATTATTATATAGAAATACAGCTGTTTGCATGATTTCTAATAATGGTTCTGGTTTCTCTTTATTTTGCAAAGTTCTTATTTTGTCTAGAATGGTTGAGTGAAAGCTTTCAACGGGTGAATTACTATTTGAATTGCCCAGGGTAGTGTAGTGTATTTCAATTTTATTAAATTCCATGTATTCTTGAATGAGTCTATTATCAAATTCGGTGCCTTTATCAACAGTGATTTTCTTAAGTTTTTTATGATGACTAAAATAATGTCTTAATTTTCTTAAAATCGTTAGTGAGTTTTTATCTTCAATGTTATAGATTTGTCCGTACTTGCTAAAAAGATCCAAAATTGTAAGGAAATTTTGTTTGTTGCAGTACATAATATCGACGTGAATTATTTCAAACGGTCGTTTAGCCAATAATGGTCCTCTCATAATTGGTTTGTGAGGGTGGCGTTCATATTTTCCTAAAAGACATTCGTCGCATTTGTTTATAAAATTCGTAACATCTTGGACAATGTTGGGCCAGTAATAAAATTTTTGGAGATGTTTAACCGTTTCTTGAATTCCATTGTGATTACTATTGTGGTAGTTCTTTACTGTTTCAAGTTGAGTTTCCCTATTTTCCACATTAATCAGATTTTTCGTACATTTGATAATTTTGAAGGGTGAATCTTGATATTCTTTCTTCAAATAATCTAATAAGACACTTTCTATTTCTGGATTGTCGAAATAGATTGCTATAGTCTTATTTGGTCGAAAATATTCTTTTACTAAGTCTTGAATGTTGTTTTGCATGTTGTTCTTATTTAGAGTGACCTTCATAAGCGTTTTGGATTTAAAAAGTTGTTTTAAATGAATGGAGTACGTTGTTTTGGCTGTTAAAATAATTTGAAGTTTGTAAGAGTTAATANATTCGTCCATAGGGGTAACTTCTACAGGGTGTTCAAATATGTATGATTCTTCGAAAGTGCTTGGAATGGTAGCGAATCCGTTTTGCACTTCTACAAGAACGGGAGGAATATTTAATTCGGGGATTTCTTCTAAAAATACCTGTCCATGGTTAATATCGACTGGTAAATGTATTTTACCATTTTTCGGTTGAACTTCGATTGGTTGGAAAAAACGTGGGTTATTATACAAGTGAAATGGTATTTCTAGATCGTTTAGGGTTATTGTATTAATTTGGTAGTTAATTTTTGCTCCTAATTGTTTCAAATCGTTGGTTCCTATAAGTGCGTCGAATTTTTCATGCCACTTCATAATTCTAAGCTGAATGGGGTTGAATATACTTATACCTTCCAAAAAAGGGTAATAAAGATTATATTTTTCACTTCTAGAAACTGTTGCAGATCTTACTGTGAAGGGTTGTTCAAAAATGTACTCGTCGGGAAAACAAAATGCAACTTCGGGGTTAATTGTAGAATAGTCTGCGCCAGTGTCAATTAAAATTTTTAAACCATTGGGTAATATAATAAATGGCAATTTTGGCATACTTGCGGCGTTGTTCAGGTCAATTATGTCGTCGGATCTGAAGAGGCTGTCTGTTGAAAATTTTCGTTTTCGTCTTCATAGTTTTCTTCATTGTCGTAGTTTTCTGCATTTTCCTCGAAGTCGAATTCCTGTTCTGTTTCGGGATAGTTTTGTTCTTCCATATTCGTTAATTCTTCAGAAATGAAATTTGGCGGACCAGTACTTCTAAAATGATCAACAAATGGTTGACGTGGTCGGGTTATACCAGGTGTAAATGTATTTCGGGTTCTTGTCGACATTGGGGTTGGTTTCGGTAGTTGATGTGGTGGTATTACGTTCTTTTTGAAGACGTTGCTCGGAGGTTTCCCAAATACTTGTTGATTAGTAGGAAGATGTTGTTTTATTGGCCTACTTTAGATGTTTATAGGTCCTCGTGGAAATGGTGTAGTTTGAGTAATAAACGGATTATAGTTTAATCTTGGCTGTGAGGCAGACGGCTGATTAAAGAAAGGTCGTAGTAAATTGCTGGTTTTGGTAATCCAAAACTCGTGACATGTATGCTTCATTGTCAAGAGTGCGACATTCTTCAAAAGCGTCCTTGAGTGTTCTAGTCCTAATATGCCTTAAATGTGAGCGATAGGCTTCCCTAATTCCGGCTCTAAATACCATCAAGGCTTTTCTTCATACATTTTTGATTTTATTAGCAAACTATCTTTATCATTTAGATAAACAAAGTCTAACAGGTTAGCTAATTTTTCCTCTATCTGGTCGTAATATTCGGAATAACTCCAATTACGTTGTTGACTACATCGTGTTAGTTCTAATTCTAAAATTATTTCAGAACGGGGGTCACCATATTTTTCTAACAAAAGTTTCTTCAAAGAGTCCCAGTTGTTGACAATTTTCGTACTAATGTATCTAGCAGCTTTGCCAGTAATACGAGTCACAATTAAATCAAGTAATGCCACATTTTTGGTAGATGGAACGTTATCGCCATGAATAGAACAATAATGTTCTGCCTTGTTTATAAAATTTGAGAGTTCGTAGGGTTCACCAGAAAATTCGGGGACCGTACATATTTGACGTTGTGCGTCAGCAAACGTGAAAGCGAAAGACGCAGGGTTTGACTGGGTCATTTTGCTTGAAAGATTTAAAATTGGGGGTTTGAGTTTGACTTGGGTTTTGGGCGAAGAAAAACTTGGACGTCGAATACTGTTCTCGATGTCGGAATCAGATTCGGAGAGAGACATTAACAGTTTGGTTGCATACAAGCAAAAAAAA
>NW_020438927.1:1030224-1058050 GCF_000699045.2 Agrilus planipennis
CCACCTAATTGATTTTTTTTTTAAAATTAAAGAGACTTTCTTTGTTCCTGTTTTTGCGATAGAGCAGGTCGGTGAAGGCCACAACTTTGATATCTGGTTCAGTTTTTAACACTAGTAACTTTAACTTTAATCCTCCAAAGTGATTATTAATTCACGAAGTTTCTTTTAGGTCCGCAGTCCAAGGTGTTCTTTAACTAACTATATATCAAAAAATTCAAAAAGGCTTTTCTCACAGAGCACGTTCTCTACGTCTATCCAACACGAAAGCTCCTTCTCTTAATTCTCATTAATACCTATTTCAAATAATTTTTGGATCGCTAATAGTATTTAATTTTGCTGTAAAGAAGAAATTTTATTGAAAAAAAGTACGGTATGGGACCTTTAAATTTCGTTGTAAATGAAACAATGTTAAAAATTAGAGCCTCAGTAGCCAATTCTTCAACAGTAGATCAACAATACCACTATAATCCACATATTCATAGTGTCTACTATCTTCATCTGTATACCGTTTTTGAGTTTTGCTGTTTATCGAGTTCCTTGCTTGCCCTTTAAAAAGTTCTAATTGAAATCCTTCAAAATTGTTCATAAGGATATCATCAATTTTTATTTAGATCACATTTTTTATTTGCTTGAAAATGTTTAAGTAAATCTTTCATTGATTTCAATTGTAAACTTTTTTTTTTACCTGTAATTTAGCATTTTTTAATTGCTTACTTAGCTGAATCTCAACTTCAGTCTTCAAACCAGATTTTTGATAATCTACACCACATACTGATTTTCCCTCAGTTTTATTATCTTTTGACCTCTAAACTATAATAAATTAATCAATAAATATATAATAACATTCAACCTGATTACCTCTTTCTTCACGCAACTACCTTCACTAAAAAGAACAAGTTTCCGTTTTTTAGTTTCATACTTCATTAAATGTTCTAGGAAATAAAAAGTTGAAGGAAGTGCATCTTTTTTAAAATATTTTTGTTACCAGATTATTCTAGGTTATTTTCTTTGAAATGTTCCATGTATCCATAACTGTATTTCCGATGATTCTTCAGTGGAAATTTAAAATGAATATATGTGTAGAACTAATATAGTAATAATTAACAAGGCAATTATTCTTATATTAAGATTTTCGCATACGCATGTACCCATAAAGTAGGTTAAATTATATTTTACTTGTTTTAATCTCTAATTAATAGATACGGGATTTTATGATTTTATTGGGTCTTCACTCATTTGTGCACCCATATGCACAACAATATTTAACCATTTTCACTAATTACTTTAAAAAACTAACAATAGTAACAACACAACCTAAATAACATCTCTATTTACGTTGTGGCTACATATATTTGCCACATATGTTGTTGTTACAATATATTATCATTTTTGTGTATAGGGGAAGGTCGCCTATATTGGACCATTTTCAAAGATAAGCTTCTCAGGAAAAAAAGTACACCATCACAGTTAATTTGAAGACGGTGTCTGAAAGTACGCTAACAGACAATGCTTCAAATAAAAAATTGACTCTCCAAAACGACTGCAAATAATTTATTTAAAACAAAATAAAAACGTCAACAAAATTCCAGTTTAGGAAACTAGTATCCTTAATTGGATTACCGGTCCTTTAAATTGAACCAGCTATAAAAACAATACTAAAACAACTCAATTGAATTCTAAAAACTAAGATCATTTTTTTAAGAATAATGTGATTAATTAAAATATTATTCTAGAATAATTGCAACATTTTTTGATCAAGGAACCCAATAAAAATATAACATTAAGATAAGTATCATATAACAAAAAAAGTATTCAAAAGGGAGCAATTGACACAAAAAATATCTAACTTCTTACATTTTGCACAATAAAATACCTTTTCTTTACCACTTACTTTAACACATTTTGCATGTTGCCATGTTTTACATGACATACATCGAATCATTGGATCTTTGTCTTTACAGCAAATATCGCAAAACCAACTTTCGGTTTCACTTCCACCTTTCGCAGATGACAAGGCCATTAAACCCTTCGTTGTTACTTTTTGTAACTTATTTAATTTAGATCCTGATGGCTTTGCCCTAATAGCTTCCAGTTCATTCTTGTATGGCGAACTAGTCAATTCCACAGCTTCTTGGGTTCTACTTTTTTGTTCTTTGACGACCTTTATTTGTTTTCTTACTGGTAATGGAGAAATGTCTTATACTGATACATTTAATGAGGATGTTGAAGGTCTTTTTCGATTTATTAAATGTATCAGAGGTTGATCGTCATCCGATGAAGAAGAATCATCTACTCGAAGTTGTTGCTGCTCATCAGATTCTTGTTGCACATTTAATATGCGAGACGCAGCAAAATCACTTTCGTTAAAAACGTTTCTATCAATAGGCCATATTCCAGTAGCACGAAACGCATTGGTGGCATTGCGGACAGTTGCTGAATATCCGTAAGCTTCACCAATAAGAGCAAATACTTGAAACATGGACACTGTTCGGCCTACATTTGCTCTTAGCCATTTTTCAACAGCTTGGTTATAAAACGTTTGAAACGATCTGAAAAAGCCAATGTCTAAAGGTTGAACGCGGTGTGTTGTGTGACTAGGCAACTGTAATAATCGAATTCTATTCCTCCTAGCAAGTTCTAAAGCTTCAAGATTTTTGCTTTGGGTCGAGTGCCCATCCAGTAACAACAAAATTGGCTTTTCTTTGCATGGTGTAACGAAATCCACAAAATGCTGAAGCCATCTAACAAAAAGCTTCGCATTTATGTAACCCGAATCACTGATAGTGACTAGGCTGTCTGGAGGCGCCCCTCTCGCTAATTCATCTCCATACCTCTTTCTTTTAAAGATAATCGTTGGGAGTAAAAATTGCCCTCCAGCACTTGCACAACATACGACGGTCGTGTTGACGTCTCTTTCTCCACTGGAAATACCGCTTGACCTTTCCCCGTAGAGTCACAACTTTTTGGCATTTTCTCTGCACAGTTGAACATCCCGTTTCATCTCCATTAAGAATTTGTGCAGGGGTCAAATTTTCATCAGCAGTAAAAAGAATGCATCGACTCTTGCTTGGCTAAAACCTTTCGCCCTGTATAGTGACGTTGATTCTGGCTGACGAAGAGTCAACTCCTTGTGCCTAGACATGAAGTTGTAGTACCATTGTTTACCGGCTATTTTCTTTTGTTGATTAAAATTATTTTTAATATTATTTCGCGCTGCCAATTGAAAGGCCAGCTTACGAACATCTCTGATCGTCATTTCAAACATATTTTCTTCTAATGTTAAAGGGTGTTGAACTATCTCACGCTCAATATTTTCTGAGAATATAGTAAATGTTCTCATTTTTTTAACGTCTTCATTAGCTCGCTTATTTTTATTTTCCAAATGTCTTTTTAAAGTCGCTTTTGGAATTCCAGACTGCCGAGAACATTCATTGAGACCATAATCGCCTCTTCTAAATGCTTCAAGAGCATTTGCCAATGACTCCGTGTCTCACTTTCCGTATTTTCCACGTACGGGTATCCTGTAAATAACATAATTCAAAATTCTCAACTCAACCTTCGTACGTTGCCCAAATTAAACCGGTCCATTTTAGGTACCGGCCGAGGGTCCAATATAAGATACCACTATAACACGTAAAATAAACACGCGTAACCAGCAGAAGGTCGCAACGGAAATTTGAGGTTAGTTCACCAAAATGATTCACCGATTCCGAGCCCGTCTGTCTAGGTCCAAGTTTTTCTGTGGTTTCCTTGGATCACTTAGGCAAATGCTGGGACACAAATATTTCACAGATAATCTTTCATACTCTTCTGTCTTCATTTCGTCCGGTTCGTCTTTCTCATCAAAACCACCACCCACCCATTCCCACGATTCCTGAAAGGAGGCTAAAGAGGGCCTTCCGCTCTACCTTCTAGTCTGGAGGGACTGCCCGCCCACCAGCATTACTGGCTGGTGGGAATGAAATAACCAAATTTTTTTTTAGTGCCCCCCCCCCCAATGATTTATATATACGTTTCTCTTCTCTGGCAACGACAATAATTAGGTTGTGATCATAGATTTAAATTAGAAACAAAGTGGGCCACATAGGGCGACCTCGCGTAGAAAAACTAACGAAGAGAACCAACGGAAGGTGATGGTGAATAACTAATTGCATGGATAGCAAATAGCAGTAAATGGTGCTCAGGCTGTCATTGTCAGATCTTGTATTCATACAGTTGTTAGATCTGTAGATATGCGCCATTTCCAAAAAGTAGACGTTTTCGGATGTTGTAGCAAGTTTGGAGAACCGATACGTTCTCGAAGGTGATACTATGACCTATAGTATAAATATGAGATGCAAGTGCACTATTACCAGATTCACAGTGACCATCATATAAGTATTGGTTAAAACGATTCAAGAGACATTGAGAAATTTGTCTAATATAACATTTGTCACAATCTCGACAATCGACTTTATATATTAGATGGCCTAACCTTTGTAGGGGATCTTTATCTTTTAGTTTTTTGAAAATTTATTAGTGATTAACATTGTAACACGCGATGTTAACTTTAATTTCTTTAATTAGTTTAATAAGTTCATGAGAAAGATATTATATGTACGAGGGTGGATTGATAAGTTTCCGGCCTGACCAAGAAAAACAAGGTTTTTAAAAATTTTTTTTTTTTATTTCTCAACATAATCTCCTCCAAGGCTGATACATTTCTCATAGCGGTGTTCCAGTCTATTAATGCCATCTCTATAGACTGATTCGTCAAGCTCCTCAAAATAACCATTTACAGCTTCGATTACTTCTTCATTGTCCGCAAATCTCTTACCGCCAAGCCATTTTTTGAGATTAGGGAACAGAAAATAGTCACTCGGGGCTAGGTCTGGAGAGTAAGGAGGGTGCGGCATCAATTCAAACTTTAGATCGTTGATTTTAGCCGTCGCAACGATTGACGTGTGCGCTGGTGCGTTATCGTGATGAAACAAGATTTTTTTCTTCGCCAGATGAGGTCGTTTAATTTTCACCTCGTGGCTCAAACGTTGCAATAAGTCTGCGTAGTATTGACCAGTGATAGTATTACCCTTTGCAAGGTAATCAATGTATATAATACCTCTTGCATCCCAAAAAACAGTAGCCATAACCTTGTTCGCCGAAAAAATTGTTTTTGCCTTCTTTGGAGTTGGTTCCCCTGGTCCAATCCACTGTTTAGACTGTTCTTTGGTTTCAGGAGTGTAGTGGTGGACCCACGTTTCGTCAACGGTTACGAATCGACGCAAAAATTCGCTTGGATTACGCTTATACAATGACAAATTTGCGGTAGAAATGTTTTTTCGAATCAATTTTTGGTCGACTGTTAGCAAACGCGGCACCCATCTTGCACAGAGCTTTTCCATATGCAAATGTTGGTGCAAAATATGTTGCACACGTTCATATGACATCTTACAGGTCTCAGCTATCTCACGCACTTTCAATCTGCGGTCTCCCAGCACTATTTGATGAATTTTTTCGATCATATCTGGAGTTGTGACCTCAACGGGGCGTCCTGAGCGAGGCCCATCAGAGGTGCTCACACGACCCTTTTTAAACTCGGAAACCCACTGCTTAACGGTTGAATATGACGGGGAGGATGTCCCCAGTGTTGAGTCCATCTCTTTTTTAATTTCCTTCGGCGTTAACCCCTTCAAATAAAAGTATTTGATGACAGCACGATTTTCCTGCTTTTCCATTTTTACGAAAACCACAGAGGCGTCTTGTTCAGCGTGCTGTCAAACCTACACTAGCAAGGAGATCGGGCTGAAACTATAGCTACAAGCTATCCAAGGATGGTACTATAGAATGTCACCTCAAGGTAGGCCTAGTGGCGTCATCTCTTGGTTAGGCCGGAAACTTATCAATCCACCCTCGTATGGTTAAGAACGATATTTCATAATGGTCTCATAAGGTTCATGATCTGAATTATTACTGTTAATCTGGGGCCCATTGTTTTGTTAATAATCAGGATTTAAATTGGATCAATTACTTTTTTTGGGTAGGAATTGTCCAATAGAATTGTTCTAAGTGTCAAGTAAGTAAGTTTTTCTTTAACGGTGAAGGTTCTCTTTGATCATATGTATTTATTTTATGTTTGTAGGAAAGGAAAAAAATGATAGCAGAAAATCTAAATCTGTGTAAACATTTGAATTCATAAGCAGAATTTCAGTGCACTGAAACCCAGATTTCGCTATATCCAAACGTTCAACGCGAGTGAAAGGTTGCGTCACCATTGCAGGTACTTTATATTCTCTTATTTTTGCACTAAAGTTGGCCCTCATCCATAACCTACAGGTCTCAAAATATACATCCTTGAATGTTTTTTTTTTACTGGATTTGTTCAGGTGATAGCAGGAAGAAATAAAAATAACGCGAAAACGGTAAACTATTTAATGTATAAACAAAAGAAATGCAGACTCTGGTCTTCTCAAGCTGAGTTTAGGGTTGCGTTTGATAAAATCATAGTATAAATGTTTACCAGCACTTTTCTTGTCCGTGTTGAAAATGTGATTCAGTTTTAATTTTTCCATCGAAAGTCAATTTCAGGATTTCTCTGTTCATTAAAGGCATGCACCTATTTGACATATCCACTACGTGCGCAATTAGAGCTTCTTCGTACTCCACGGTAAAGATTGGATCAAATCTGCCTTCTTTGAGTGGTAAATTTACTTCTCGTTTTAATTTTTGAATGTAGTCAAATAGGATGCTTTGAAGTCGTCGCAGTTGTCTTTGATTGAAAAAGAATCATGTAAGCGATATATATTTAATATACGAATACATTGCATGATTTCCTTTAAAAAAATGATAAGTACAATAATAAAATCAGGGTCATCAGATGTTGAAGGCTCGTTACATTCTCCTTCTACACTGTCTTCATTTTCTGCTTCCAAATCATAAGTCTGAGGTGGTGTAGGAACTGGTAAACTGTCTGAATGTGGAACAGGTGGAGTAAGAGATGGAAGATTCGGGTATTTATCAGTTTTTTATTTTTTTCATTGACAATTCTGCTTTTATAGACAGAGTCAAGCAAAAATAACAATCGTCTATGTGGTTGGTGGGCTCGCGCCAAATCATAGGCATAGCAAAAGCCATAGATTGTTTTTTATTTTTCAACCATTGCCATAATATAACTGAACACGAATTGCTACATATGTGTGGAGCCCATGGCTTATTTTAGTTTTCTAGCTTCATACCCAAATAATGTTTATATGCAGTCTTCATAAGAAGCGTCAAATTGCGTTTTTGTAAGGCAAACATTATTTCGCAAATGTAACAAGAATTATTAAATAAATTTCTTTAAAACACTCCAAAACAAGATGATATGCACGAAATACTATAAATTTCACCGTTACCGCAATAGTATCACACATAGTAATATTCTTAAATCTCTAAATGTAGAACTAATCGTTTCTTGTAATGGTCGTTTTGCATTCAGTAAACGAGAAGAGAAAGGATACGACTAATGTTGAGATCGCATGTCGTAATAGGAGATGCCTTGGTAAATCCGGATCAGGCCGAATGCTGATACGGCCACGGCCTGCCTTAACAAATTCCCAGTCGGGGACTTTCCAATATTAGAATAATGTATTGTATTGAATAAATACGGTGTCTCAGTGAATAAGATTTGACAGAATTTTTGATCGTGAGCTCTCGATCTATAAGTAAAAATATTGTATCCTTGATAAAGTCTCCCAAACAGATGAATCTCTGCTACAACCAGCAACTGAACCATAAAGAGAGCTTTTGCATTCTCCTGTAGGATTTACTACTTCAGTAGCCTCTTCAATAAACCCAGGAATAGGAGTTATAGTATATAGTGAAATGAATTGGAGTATTCTCTGTTGTAACGGGCGTATTTTCAAGTTAGCAGTTTCGTCTATTGGTCTGTCAGTAACAAAAGCAGACAAGAAATCATCATCCTGAAAAATATCTTAATTAAATGGTGCAATACCAGTTTTTTAAATCCGTTGATAATGTTAGCCGGATTCAACACCCAGGGTACAGCTTTATTCTATAGATGGAATATTGTGAATAGTCATTGTCTTACCCGGATTGTTTCTAAGCCAGGCATTTTCTTGGCTGACAAAGTAATCTTTCAATGGTCTATAGTCCCCCACATCGATGGACTGGAGCGTATGAGGCCAATGTGGTGGGAAGGACAGCAATACCAGATTGTTCTCTTTAGCTGTTTCGACGACTTCAATATCCAAGTGCGAAGAATGATTGTCCAATAATAAGAGCACAGGATCGGATGGAGATGGTTTTACATTGTCTATGAAAAGTTTCATGAGTATTCTAAATTCAACCCCAGTCATCCCACCACTCGAGTTGCCAGCGCCAGTGCAGTCTGGAGGTCAATCGCGAACAAAATAGTTCCTATATTTTATTTCGTGGGAAGATAAAGATACATGGTATCGAGTTTCCCACTGCATTTGCTGCTACGCAGAGGATGACAAGAGTCCTATCCGCTGATGTAAGGGAATTAACTTGCTTAGACTTTTTTGGAGCCAAAATATTTCTAGGTTTCTGCATCGTTGTCACGCCAGTCCCATCTACATTCCATATGCGTGACAAAGAAAATTCTGTCCGACACGTCCGCCAGCTAAGAAAAAAAAATTATCGACGTTAGTTTTTGAAAATGACGTAGCCCCACTTAGGCTATTAGCCTCTGGCGACAAAGACTGGTTTTAGAAAATACTACAAATGGCGCAGTAAACGCCATCTGTAGGACGATGCTACATTTTAGGTTACGTATGCTCTAACAAAGACCGGTTTCGTTTCAAAAACGCTGTCAACCAATCAACTCCTGCTTCTTTATTGTCAAGCCATGATTGCAGCATTACAATATTATACTTAAGTGCACAGGCAAATGCCAGTTGCCCGACATCTTTTGGCGTCAATCCAAAGTAAATTTGGCTGCTTCTAATTAAGTAACTCGTTCATCATTGAAAACTTGTCTATTCTTCTGGTGGCTAACTGCGACAAATTTTATAGGTGTGCCCTTCCCTTTTGCTTCTTTTCGTTCTTTCAAATATCTTGTTAGCAACATATGACATAGTCCAAGATCATTTGTAATGCCACGAATTTTTTTAGTTTTATCCTCTTCCAAAATAGCTGCTGCTTTTTTGTAAATATCTAGGTATTTTTCCACACTCAAGTTTTTCTTTTATACGTCCTCATCCTACAGAAAACAACAAATTATGTAGCTCCAATTATATCAGTCGGAAAGCACCACTACGGGGCAGGTAGTAACAAATAAGAACCTCTTCCGGGCAAATGTCACTTTTAGTCCCAACGCCAAAACTGACTCTTCAAAGTTAAGTAGTAAAAACGCAAATAAGTATAACTGTATAAACGTAGATTAGTTGCAAAAAGAAAGGACTAGGGCACAAATATAACAACACACACATATCTGCTTCAAAGGAAAAGAGGTTGCAGACCAATATTACGAAAAAACCAAAATTTTACTAACCTGCGATTTTGATGGTAACATGTATGGACTCCTCTCATAAAAGCGCTGGCGCCACTTGCTCGCGCGGCGTGCTAGCCGATGATGTCGTGGTCATTTGTCTTTTTCATATGTCAAAATAGCGTTCTTTGTTTATTCACCGTTGCCACTGTAACTACCTACCCCTGTCACGACCAGCTCCAGTCTCTCCTACTTGCTCATTATCTAAATATTGTTTCTCATAGTTAATAACATGTTCACAGCGAGATTTTCAATAGTCGGGTGTTACTACTGAAAAACTTTTTCCGTCAATTTCCAGACGTCTTCTAATTTCACCCTACATGGTTCAATTTTCATGTATTACGCTACAAAAATATATAGGTTGTTATTAGTGATCAGAAGATAGGGAAAACAAATATAACTCATAAAAATAAAAATAAAACCATGACTTATTATTTTTATCAAAATGAAATAACCAGTATCTATTTTACTTATTTATATATTGCAATTTATAATAAACAAAATTACATAATAAATTGTTATTTCTTTATTGATGAAAATATCTAAAACAATTATTATATTTATTTAGGCAAAGTTCTACCCAACATTTGTCGCAAAATATTTTTCCTTTGCAACCAGGATGTTTGCATCGTTGTCTTTCTTCACACCAAACAGGAAAATGCTCAAACTCACTAGGAGGTAGGATTTATGTATTTGGCTTCTGCCTTTTATTTCAGTTTCATCAGATGAACTTGGTCTACCTTTTTTCTTGTTTATCGATAGCCCAAGCATGCATAAACTTTTCCCTACTTCAAATCTGAAGCATTTCTGTTTCACTGGAGTTGTGATTTTTTATTTAAAATATTAGTGTCGGGCATAGCTCGGTCAGTAACGAAAGACGGTCATGCATACATTGCCTGGATCATTACGTAGCCAGTTTTCTTGAGCTTTGGTACAATACGTTTTAAACGGTCCATTAACGCTAACATCTAGTGGTTGCAAATTATGGGTAGAATGTGGGGGGAAAGACAGCATTATAACCGAATTGGCCTTTACCATTTCAACAACATAAATGTCAACATGTCGATGTTGATGGTTATCGATTAATAACAATATTGTGTCCTCGGCAGTGAACTTTGTGTGTTGGTCCATAAAGATGAGAAATTGTTCAACCGTTATCCATCCCGCGTTATTTCCAGCTCCAATACTTTCTGGGGTCCATCAGGAATGAATAGGTGTTTATACTTAAGGCGACGAAAAACAAGCATAGGTGGTATAGTATTTCCAACTGCATTCGCTGCTAATTCGACGGTAACTAAAGTTCCTCACTCTGCAGATACTACGGAACTAACTTGCTTAACGCCCTTTGCGGCTACTATTTTCTTTGGTTTTAATACAGTGGTGACTCCTGTTTCGTCTAAGTTCCATATTCTAGATGGTAGCAAGTTATGTTACAATATGACACCTCCGAACTTGTTAAAGTATTCATTAACATTGTGCCGGTTAAAAAAAAGGATGAACGTCCTACACTTGTGGCTTCGGGAGATCTTATGGACAAGTACGGATTTATTTTCAGAAAACGCGCGAACCAATCAGCTCCAGCTTTTTTATTTCTATGCCAAGAGGCTGAAATGTTAGGCATGCTAGATTTAACAGCACAAGTATATGCTAACTCACTTCAATAGGCAAGAGACCAAAGTACATTGACGCACATTTTAATAAATAATCGACTAATATCTTCTCCTGGTCGTGGTTGAACACCCGTCTAGAATAGTAACCCACAGTTGGTGTTATACCAGCCTCCAACTTTTTAACGTAGCGAAATAATGTCATATGATATATCAATAATTCCCGAGCCACCGTCTTAAGCTTACGAAGTCTTTAATAACAGCAACAGCTGCACGCTGCAAAAGGTCAGTCGAAATCCCGGCCTTATTACTCCTCCCCTACTTCAAATTTTAAGTCCTGTTTCATTGGGGTTGGTGTACGTGCTACTCCCCTACTATTCTGTACAATAACCAGCAACTGATAAGAGTTACATCAAGAAAATGATAATGTAGTCTCAAGTACCATTTTCTGGTCCTAATTTTTATTTTATATTTCCTTAGGAACCAATCTAGGAGGTCCACACCACCCATATGCTGGTTATATGTTTTGATTATTTGGGGTAATTACTTGTATATACTGTTTCTGTTTCTTGGAGTATCTTCTTGGTGTTTCTATTGGCTCTTGACCCACAAAAGACGATAAACCGACTGGTTTGCTATCGTACCGCATAACGGTTATAATATCTGTATTGTCACAATTTGCTATTCATTGCTTTGAATAACCTCTCTGAATCTTTCCCCTTACTAGGTCTTTTATGGAAGGTATTTTGAGGTCTTTTCCTAAACGATCTTTGTTTACTCTATTCGATCTTTGGCCAAATAAGCAATCAACTCTGGCGACGTATAATAATTATCAAAGAATAATTTGTAATTTGGTTCTTTGGTATAGACCTAGCTAAGCCTACTGCAGTATTTGAGCTTTTTCCTAAGTCTGGCTCACTTGTATATCTTAGCTCGGAATCGTTCTCCATTCCAGAGTAAATTTAAAAATCGTAAGCAATCGTCCCATTTTTTTTTTTTAATGTTTCCAATATATGTCTGATTTTATGCAAACGATCATATCATAGACTGCCTGATGGCGGTTGCGTGGAGTTATCGTTGAAATGTAGGAACAGACAGATTTTTCTGAAATGATTTAGCTACATTGTCTCCATAATCAAAGAAATACCCAATTCAGGTGCCCAATACATTCGAATATATGACAATGGCGCCAAACTCATAATCACACAGACACCTATAAACTTTTTCAATTCATTAGTTGTTATTGTAAATGGCTTTGAAGGATTTTTTTGGACACTAAATTTGTGCATAAAATATATTGAATGGTAGTTTCAAAGTCTATAATCGGTGACTGTAAATTTGTGTTTCCAGTAAATGTAAAAGGAGATGATTGAAAAGATGTTTTCTTCCAAATAAATGTTCTCTTTTTTCTTTGGGTGACAGTCACAGAGCTAGGGATTCTAGATCTATGGCCGATTCCTGATGTACTAAGCTAAGAGTCTGATATTTCTGGCTGACGATTTTCAATATTCGTAACAACTTCGTTGCCCAAATCATCTCGATAGAATTTAAATCAAGATGATAAGTCGGAAACCTTATAGTTGTATGACCATGTGCTTCCAATATTTGCTCGAATTTGTAGCGAATGTGCTTTTGTTTTACTAGTTCATGTAATTTTGGTTTTAAAATTTTATCACTAAACGAAATTCCTTCTTTGGTTAACAACCAAATCATTTCTGCATTTCTTGAAGTCGGATTTGGAACAGGATCAACTTGTATATTGTGATACGAGGCGTTGTCGATAACAATAACCGAATGGTTAGTAAATTAGGTATTAATTTTTCCCTAAGCCAGTTTTCATCAATAGAACTGTTCGTTTCATCATGGTAGTCACAACTTTTGGAACCTGACTTAAAAATAAATAAACAGTTTGGAATCAACCACCACCAGCATGAACAACTACCAATCTTTGTCCTTTGGATGTATTGGATGTATTAGACATCAGTCTGTGAGTACTTTCATCACACCATGGTTATGAAATGTTCGTTGTGTATGTAGGTTTCATTTAAACAAACTATTGGTCTATTCTCCCCGAGAAACAGTTTATTTTCGGTAGGTGGGATATTCTTAAAAGACGGATATAATTTTTTTCAATAAGAAGTTTTCTATTATTTTTGGTTTGTCGTCACTTAAAGTTCATTTTCTTTAAAATTGTTTTTAAAGATGTTGTTTTTCCCATCCATCCAAGGTCAGTCTCTAACTTTTTGCACAAATTATTTACAGTCTTTTGAAACTTTTCAGTTATATGGAAATTATAAACAATGTTTCGAAAGTCACCGTACTCGTATTCCTGCAGATCAGTAACTGGTGCACTAGAACTTCAATTTCGTTTTTCCGAGGTATTTTCCATTTCTGCGTCATTTATTTTATAATTCTTTCAACGGTTCTTAATGATAACACCGGTAGACGTTGAAGTTTCTGTTTTTACATGATTTTATTCTCGTCATTTGAATGAAATAAAAGTAGATGTGAATAAACGTTGTAAATAACCTCACGGGTTTAATTTTCGAGGCAATTGTTTCCAAAATTTGTCATTTCACTTTCAATAAACGAACTATGAAAACACAATATAAGTACTGGCATAAAATCGCAGACAATACTATATATGTACTTGCGTATTTAATGGTTGGTACTCCTAAAACTGTACTCGAACCTTTTGAAGAAATTTAAAAACAAGTCAGATTGGAAACGTTGTGTTTCAGGTCTAGCTCTGATTTTTCTTTTCTTTTTTTGATATGCACAAGAATAATGTCTTTGGCACTTCTTAATATTTTTTATAATATATATTGAACATGATATAAAAACGAATTTATTTACAAAGTCGTAATATGTGTACATATACACATAGTTATTACTCAAAGAGGACAGAAGTATAGAGAGAGGAAGTAAAGCATATAGATGGTCATCGAACCCTGCGACCGAACCGACGTTTTCAGGTGAAATTTACTTAAAAGTTGACCAATATTACGTTAAGTGTGTTTACGCCTATATATTGCTGTAGTTTGTCTAAAATAATAGTTTGATAAATAAACTTTATTGATACTAACTTTAATTGATATATTTAATCTTACTAACATGCCAGGGAGTAAGAGCGTAGCTCTTTCTGTCTGGTTCCACCTGAAATTATAGAAGATAGGTCCATTCAGAATTCTATCCACAGTATTGTCAAATGCGTTCGGTTGAGAAAAGTCTGGGATTTGTCCAGCCGGAGCCGCTAGTATCAGTCTGATGAATCCTAAGACTCCTGGAATGTACGGAAAGGACAGTTGGAATGAATTGCCTTGATCGTAGTGTATAAGATCTTGGGCGGTTAGCCTTCCTATTGCTGAAAGAATGTAGGGAGTGACGGTTCCATAAAGTGAGTTTGAGGATTTGGTTGCATCTCTAATGATTCAAAGAGTGCTACCAATGGTCCTGGGATGTTTAGAGATCCTAGAGGATATTCCTGCAGAAAAGTTAGCAAGACTTCCTGTTGCGTGCCTTAATTATTCCTGCTTTTAGTTCGGCTCTTAGTGTCTGTATGTAAATAGAGTTTGGAAATAAATGGATGCCAGGCGTCTTCCTGTCTCCTAAAGTAGTAGTTCTTCCTGATGAGGTCGTCCATTATATGTACTATATGGTACATGTGGTAAGCGGATATATCAATAGTTCCCGAGCTACCGTCTTAAGCTTACGAAGTCTTTAATAACAGCAACAGCTGCACGCTGCAAAAGGTTAGTCGAAATCCCGGCCTTATTACTCCTCCCCTACTTCAAATTTTAAGTCCTGTTTCATTGGGGTTGGTGTACGTGCTACTCCCCTACTATTCTGTACAATAACCAGCAACTGATAAGAGTTAAATCAAGAAAATGATAATGTAGTCTCAAGTACCATTTTCTGGTCCTAATTTTTATTTTATATTTCCTTAGGAACCAATCTAGGAGGTCCACACCACCCATATGCTGGTTATATGTTTTGATTATTTGGGGTAATTACTTGTATATACTGTTTCTGTTTCTTGGAGTATCTTCTTGGTGTTTCTATTGGCTCTTGACCCACAAAAGACGATAAACCGACTGGTTTGCTATCGTACCGCATAACGGTTATAATATCTGTATTGTCACAATTTGCTAGCCATTGCTTTGAATAACCTCTCTGAACCTTTCCCCTTACTAGGTCTTTTATGGAAGGTATTTTGAGGTCTTTTCCTAAACGATCTTTGTTTACACTATTCGATCTTTGGCCAAATAAGCAATCAACTCTGGCGACGTATAATAATTATCAAAGAATAATTTGTAATTTGGTTCTTTGGTATAGACCTAGCTAAGCCTACTGCAGTATTTGAGCTTTTTCCTAAGTCTGGCTCACTTGTATATCTTAGCTCGGAATCGTTCTCCATTCCAGAGTAAATTTAAAAATCGTAAGCAATCGTCCCATTTTTTTTTTTTAATGTTTCCAATATATGTCTGATTTTATGCAAACGATCATATCCTAGACTGCCTGATGGCGGTTGCGTGGAGTTATCGTTGAAATGTAGGAACAGACAGATTTTTCTGAAATGATTTAGCTACATTGTCTCCATAATCAAAGAAATACCCAATTCAGGTGCCCAATACATTCGAATATATGACAATGGCGCCAAACTCATAATCACACAGACACCTATAAACTTTTTCAATTCATTAGTTGTTATTGTAAATGGCTTTGAAGGATTTTTTTGGACACTAAATTTGTGCATAAAATATACTGAAGGGTAGTTTCAAAGTCTATAATCGGTGACTGTAAATTTGTGTTTCCAGTAAATGTAAAAGGAGATGATTGAAAAGATGTTTTCTTCCAAATAAATCTTCTCTTTTTTTTTGGGTGACAGTCACAGAGCTAGGGATTCTAGATCTATGGCCGATTCCTGATGTACTAAGCTAAGAGTCTGATATTTCTGGCTGACGATTTTCAATATTCGTAACAACTTCGTTGCCCAAATCATCTCGATAGAATTTAAATCAAAATGATAAGTCGGAAACCTTATAGTTGTATGACCATGTGCTTCCAATATTTGCTCGAATTTGTAGCGAATGTGCTTTCGTTTTACTAGTTCATGTAATTTTGGTTTTAAAATTTTATCACTAAACGAAATTCCTTCTTTGGTTAACAACCAAATCATTTCTGCATTTCTTGAAGTCGGATTTGGAACAGGATCAACTTGTATATTGTGATACGAGGCGTTGTCGATAACAATAACCGAATGGTTAGTAAATTAGGTATTAATTTTTCCCTAAGCCAGTTTTCATCAATAGAACTGTTCGTTTCATCATGGTAGTCACAACTTTTGGAACCTGACTTAAAAATAAATAAACAGTTTGGAATCAACCACCACCAGCATGAACAACTACCAATCTTTGTCCTTTGGATGTATTGGATGTATTAGACATCAGTCTGTGAGTACTTTCATCACACCATGGTTATGAAATGTTCGTTGTGTATGTAGGTTTCATTTAAACAAACTATTGGTCTATTCTCCCCGAGAAATAGTTTATTTTCGGTAGGTGGGATATTCTTAAAAGACGGATATAATTTTTTTCAATAAGAAGTTTTCTATTATTTTTGGTTTGTCGTCACTTAAAGTTCATTTTCTTTAAAATTGTTTTTAAAGATGTTGTTTTTCCCATCCATCCAAGGTCAGTCTCTAACTTTTTGCACAAATTATTTACAGTCTTTTGAAACTTTTCAGTTATATGGAAATTATAAACAATGTTTCGAAAGTCACCGTACTCGTATTCCTGCAGATCAGTAACTGGTGCACTAGAACTTCAATTTCGTTTTTCCGAGGTATTTTCCATTTCTGCGTCATTTACTTTATAATTCTTTCAACGCTTCTTAATGATAACACCGGTAGACGTTGAAGTTTCTGTTTTTACATGATTTTATTCTCGTCATTTGAATGAAATAAAAGTAGATGTGAATAAACGTTGTAAATAACCTCACGGGTTTAATTTTCGAGGCAATTGTTTCCAAAATTTGTCATTTCACTTTCAATAAACGAACTATGAAAACACAATATAAGTACTGGCATAAAATCGCAGACAATACTATATATGTACTTGCGTATTTAATGGTTGTACCCCTAAAACTGTACTCGAACCTTTTGAAGAAATTTAAAAACAAGTCAGATTGGAAACGTTGTGTTTCAGGTCTAGCTCTGATTTTTCTTTTCTTTTTTTGATATGCACAAGAATAATGTCTTTGGCACTTCTTAATATTTTTTTTTTTTTTTATTGAACATGATATAAAAACGAATTTATTTACAAAGTCGTAATATGTGTACATATACACATAGTTATTACTCAAAGAGGACAGAAGTATAGAGAGAGGAAGTAAAGCATATAGATGGTCATCGAACCCTGCGACCGAACCGACGTTTTCAGGTGAAATTTACTTAAAAGTTGACCAATATTACGTTAAGTGTGTTTACGCCTATATATTGCTGTAGTTTGTCTAAAATAATAGTTTGATAAATAAACTTTATTGATACTAACTTTAATTGATATATTTAATCTTACTAACATGCCAGGGAGTAAGAGCGTAGCTCTTTCTGTCTGGTTCCATCTGAAATTATGGAAGATAGGTCCATTCAGAATTCTATCCACAGTATTGTCAAATGCGTTCGGTTGAGAAAAGTCTGGGATTTGTCCAGCCGGAGCGGCTAGTATCAGTCTGATGAATCCTAAGACTCCTGGAATGTACGGAAGGGACAGTTGGAATGAATTGCCTTGATCGTAGTGTATAAGATCTGGGGCGGTTAGCCTTCCTATTGCTGAAGGAATGTAGGGAGTGACGGTTCCATAAAGTGAGTTTGAGAATTTAGTTGCATCTCTAATGATTCAAAGAGTGCTACCAATGGTCCTGGGATGTTTAGGGATCCTGGAGGATATTCCTGCAGAAAAGTTAGCATGACTTCCTGTTGCGTGCCTTAATTATTCCTGCCTTTAGTTCGGCTCTTAGTGTCTGTATGTAAAACAGAATGCCGAAATAGAGTCTGGAAATAAATGGATGCCAGGCGTCTTCCTGTCTCCTAAAGTAGTAGTTCTTCCTGATGAGGTCGTCCATTATATGTACTTTATGGTACATGTGGTAAGCGCATGGCGTGAATAAGCTGACCTGTGGGTGGGTGAGACCTAACAGGGTATTCCTGAAATAGGGTGTCAAAATGGCAATGATAGAAGATGAAGCATTAGGTTTCGACGAAGGTTCCTTCTTTTCTGGAGGTTTCTCGTCTGCTTTTTTTCTGTGATTCAATGGGCTTCTCAGCCTTTTGGGGCTTAGTCGGGGTTTCTTACCTTAGAGATCTGCTCATTGATGGTCTCCATGTCTTTAGCGGGGATGGTCATGGTGATGAAGTAGTCTAAAAACGAGAAAGTTAAAAAAATACAATAACAATAAAGAAGTTTTTATACTTCTGCTTCTTTTAAAAGATTTAAAGAATTGCTAACAAGAATGGCGACACTGCCGGCACCGCCGTATTCACGGTCCCTTATGTAGGATAAAAAGTTTGATTTTTTCGGACAGATAAGTTTCGGTGATGCAAGCAACACCGACTGACTTATCCTCGAGGAAGTGCTCGAGTTCAGTCAATTTACCTCTAATGCTTTGTGCATTCCAGGTAACTATGCGAAGATTATGTGGGTGGGCTGTGTTCTAACTCCATTTGAAGTGTTCGTGGTGTTGTCGAAGGTTATGTTGTATTGTTGTAGCTTTTTCCGTATTTGATTCCAGTCTTCGTTATAATGTATGATTACTGGTAGAATTCTGGGTCCGTCCGTTGACTCGCTTTGTAGAACTTCAAAATTATTTATTAGACGTTGTTATCTTCGTAGCTGTTCTTTGGTCGTAGGTCGGTCTTCTTCGGGATTTCGAAACCCTCGTCTATTTCCATGGTGTTGATAAATCTTAAGAAAGACTATTTTCTGTCGCTGAAGGACTCTAGTATCGAGTAGTTGTTGTCGACCGCTGCTGTAGTTGGAATTGCTGTCTCGAAGTTCAGACCGTGTGTCGACTTCTGTTCGTTATTGTTTTTTTTTGTTTTTGTGGAGGACGGGAAATCTTCAATAGACACCCAGCCGTCCGTACGACTGGGCAGTGTCGGATTTCCGAGGAAGGTGTCCTCGGACCTGAAACTGGAATTGTTTTATCGTTTGTGTTTGTAAGTCACGTGCTTACGCCATTTCGCGAACCAGCGCGTTCTGGTGGGCTTGGCAGGTTACGAAGGTTTTTGTTGCCATCTCTGGAAGTAAGTCCTTAACCCAAGCGACCTTTAAGTCCTGGTGAAGCGTCGCATTCGGAACGAACCAAGGAGCATTCGTCGCAAGCCTCAATGCCTTGTTTTGAACGACTTGAAGTTTGTTCAAGTGCGTCTTCGCTCCGTATGAATTCACTGGTGCGGCGTACATCATCACCAGTCTAATGATCGATGTGTACAGCCGAAGTTTGTTGTTGAGGATTAGTTTGCTCCTACGGTTCATCAGGAGAGACATCACTGCCGATGCATTTTGAGTGCAATAATAGGTGTTATGTTTCCATGTTAGTCCGCGGTCTAGCTTGTCACCTAGGTACTTAACTTCGGTTTTCCAAGGGATCGGACGGCCAAAGAGGGTGACTTGACCAAACGGGCTGTGTCTTCGTTTCGTAAAGGAAAGAGCGCAGCTCTTTTACTGGGTTCACCGCTATACGCCAGGTTCTGAACCAATCCTCCAGTCTGTTAGCGGATTCCTGTAACCGGTCCGTGATGACATGCGGTGCAATACTGCTGTGTCGTCGGGCGTACCAGTCGTTTTCGGTGTGTCGGCGGTCTAGACTGCGAACAGGAGTAGCGACAGCGGTGAACCCTGTGGGGTTCCAGCTTCCATTGTACGAGAACTAGAGCGGATATCCCCTAATTTCGCAGTAAAACTGCGATCCCGGAAGAATGACGCAATAGTTTTAACTAAACCCGGGTGGTAACCTACACAAAAAAGTTTGTAAATTAAGCCATTATGCCATACCTTACCGAATGCTTTCGAAACGTCGAGAAAAATCGCCTCTATTGATTGCTTTCGGTTGAAACCAACTGTCGCGAATTCCACCACTCGTAGAACTTGTTGTAGGGTCGAACTGTTCGTCCGGCAACGAGTTGTTCCGGGTCACTTCCTCTCGGAGTCTGGCTAACACGACCCTTTCGACTATCTTACCCAGCATGGGAAGAAGACTAATCGGTCGGTAGTTTTGAGGAAAAGTTGGTGAGTTTCCCGGTTTCTGAAACATAACAACGTCCGCGGATTTCAATTTTTGTGGAAAATACCGTAGACAAAGCTTCGCGTTAATTATTTTTACAATTGACATAATTGCTTTCACCGGTAGAGCCTTTAAGGCTCGTGCTGGAACTCCATCAGGACCGGGATCTTTCCTAGGATTAGTAGCCTTAAGTAACTCCCTTATCTCCTGCGGGTTGGTCGGTTTTACGAAACCTGTGTGGGCTGCTCTAAGTAGACGTCGAACGGCGCGGTCGACTTCTTCGATTCTGTCTTCGTCTACGTTATTCTCGTTAGGTCGGAAAGCGTTCTCTAGGCAGCCCGTGAACGCTTCCGCCTTTTCGGATGGTACGTATACCACCCCGCGCTCGCCATGAATGGGAGTGGTGCCACGTGATTGGCCCTTCAGCGAACGTGCTAATGTCCACAAGGAACCTGGGAGCTGATCTGCGTTAGTGAACGTTACCTGCCACCGTTCCCGGCGTACATCCAAAAGCGCGTCTTTCACTTGTTGCGACAACTGGTTTATTTCGGCCCGGTCGGGGTTGTTTGTGGTTGGCTTTGGGCTGGGTTTTTCTCGCTTTTTCTTCGTGCTGCTTTTGCCGGGTTTTGCATGGGTTTGCTTGTCTTTGTTTTTCTTTTTGTTGTTGTTTTTCTTTTTTTCGTTTGTTGCCGTTATTGCGGTTGTGCGTGTGTCGATGTCCTGTTGGCTTCGGATTACCTTGATCTTAGGAAAATTTTCCTAAAGATGGTCGGTAAATGCTGGCCAACAGGTGGACTGTTTTTTGTAGACGGTGCTGTTGTTGTTGTCACCTATAGACAAAATAACCGGGTTGTGGTCTGAGGAAAGTTCACTTAAAGCCGACAGCGTGAAGTCTTGTGCGACGTCCTTGAAGATGGCGATGTCCAATACGTCTGGCAGCCATGCACCGTTTTTTGCGTGGTATGTAGGTTCGTCTGGCCCGACCACTACTATTACGTTCCTGGTTTGTGCATAGTTATACAGGACTGTGCCGCTTGCGTTTTTTCGGCGACTGTTCCATGCTGGGTGTTTGGAATTGAAGTCGCCGGCGACTACTGTTGCTACTTCAGAGTGCAGGATATCGTCTAGGTCCTCTACTCTGATTGGGCGGTCGGGCGGTGGGTATGCTGCTATCAGACGTAGAGGGCCTCTTGTCGTCACGACTTCGGCAGCTGTCGTTTCTATTTGTTCTGTAGACAAAACGGCAACGAGATAGTGTTCGAGCGAGAGATTAAGATACACGGCTGTACCATCACCTAACCTGTTCTCTCGGTCAGTCCGGTATAAAGCGTAGTTTGGTAACTTCGCAGTTATACCTTCCCGTAGGTGGGTTTCGCTAATAAAAACAACGTCTGTTGAGAGCTTTTCCGCTAGCTCAAGTAGCTCTAAACGTTTATCCCCCCCTGTATTCTCATTAACTTACCTAGTTAAAAAGGGATACGATGTCCTGTGCGCATCCAAGCAGGCGCTTTTCTTCTTTTGACGTGGGATTGGAAATTTCTCATCCTGTCTATAGTTATCCCCAAGTACGTGACATTTTGTTTGAGTTTAACTTTCTTGTTTTTAAATAACAGGTAGTTATGTTTAGGTCTTTTTTTTTCCTAATTGGATAGCCTCTGTCTTATTGTCGTTAATTCCGATTTTCCATTTTTGGTCATATCGAGTTACCTTTATTAGGGTCTTTTCCATTCGGTTCTTTGCTCCATCTATGTTTCGGCCCAGTGTAACTATCGCAGTATCGTTTGCAAACTGTAGGATGTTTGTTAAAGGGTCCTTAACTATCTTAGGCAGGTCAGCTACGAACACGTTAAACAAAACTGGTGATAAGGGTGACCCCTGTGGAAGGCCTTCTTTGGTCCATTTTTGAGACGAAAGGCTATTTTTAACTTTAACCCTGATGCTTCTTGAATTGAGCCAATTTATTAAAAATCTTTGTATCCACAATGGGAAGTTGTGTTTGGCTATTTTGTAAAGGAGTCCCAGTCTCCAAACTTTAACATATGCTTTCTCTATATCTAGCAGCACTCCTATTACTTGTCTCTTTTTCCTCATTGCCTTCTCAACAATGTTGGTGAAGTTTGCCGCCTGTTGGGTAGCCGCTAGTTTTTTTTTGGAAACCAAATTGGTTGTGCAGGATTATTCGGTTTTCTTCTGCAAATATTTGTATTTCATCCTTATCGATGCACTCTAGCACTTTGGCTAGATCACAGAGAAGGCTAATAGGTCTTTGATTTTGCAGTAGTCTTGGGTCCTTTCCACCCTTCGGTATCGCTATAATTACTGCTTGTTTCCAGATAGAGGGGAAGTATGACTTGCCGATGCATGCGTTAAACAGGTTTGTTATTCTGTTTACTGCCGAGTTGTGAAGCATTTTAAGTGCTAGGTTACTAATTTTGTCAAACCTTGGACTCTTCCTACTTTTTAAGGTTCTGATTCGAATTTGGACTTTTTCAGTTGATAATTGTGGATATTCTTCTAATTGCGCTTTTTTTACTGTTTTTATTGTTTCCATTATCTTTTTGTTCTTATGATTACATTGTACTTTGGTTGAGCACCTTTCGATAATGTTCTGAATTTCTGTGGTTATTGATTTTGCTTCCTCCTCTGTATCTCTATGATCTTCTAGTCGTACCGGCTTGTCCAGTGTTTCGCTAAGAAAATTGAATTTGTCCCAACTGGTTTTAATGACCGTTTTTTCTTCCGATGTATTGGCTCGGAGTGTACTGGGAAGTGGTCCGACGACAGTTCATACTTTGTATGCCTTTGCCCCTGGCGTTTTCGTTAAGAGTGCGAAAAGTGTCTTTCCTTCAGGGTTTATTGTTCTGCTTCCCCAGGACGTGTGTTTAGCATTTAGGTCGCCTCCTATAATTGTATTGGGGAAACAAAACAGGTCTTTTTCTTCTGTTCTGTTGTTAGGCTTGTTATAAACGGCTACAAATCTTATCTTTTTACCATTCAGAGACGTTTCTACACCCACCGCCTCAATTTTTTTAATATCTGTGAAGTAGATGGGACTTGTGCAAAACTTGCTGTTTATTGCCACTGCTACGCATCCTCCTGGCCGACCTTCCCTGTCTTTTCTTATAATCTTTTAACCATTTAGTTGAAAACAGTCACCTTTTTTTAAGATGTGTCTCCGTTAGTAAGAGAACCGATACATCGTTTTCTAACAAAAATTGTTGTAGTTCTAGTTTGTGTTGTGCCACACCATTGGCGTTCCACGTACAAATGACCAATCTCTGTATTTTCTCTCTATTTGTCTTTATGTCCATTTATGGATTGTGATAATTTGGGAAGCAACATTAATAGGATTTTTTCCACAACTGTTTCTATTACCTCTTCTGTAAGATTAACCTTTGATTGGTTTTTTACAGCATCCGCGAATGTTTTCTGTTGTCTAATCTCTTTGAGAAGGAAGGATGGTTCCCGGAGCAGTTGACACATTTTGCTGGGAATCCTTTCCCTCTTGGTTCGGAGCACTCACTGGATGGGTGTTCGCCGTCTGTGGAAAGCACATCGCCACGCCCCGGAGCAACGGAACTCGACATGACCAAAAAGCTGGCATCTGAAGCACTGGGATTCGCTCGTAAACTTCTTTTTGGGTTCCACTTTGATTTTTAGTCCCATTACTTCTTTGAGTTCGGATATCTTTTTGCCCTCGTCACTCTTCTCTGTATCTATAAGAATCATGGGGTATACTGTGTCTTTGTTTTTGCGCATCCTCGTCGCTGTGTTGAACAAGATTCCCTTGTTCCGAAGATCTTCTTCAACATCTTGCACGTTTATTTCTCGTGGAATTCCTCTTAACACTACTTTGAGTGTTTTTTCTTCGGGGAGGGAATAGGTGAAACGTTTAGCTTCCATAGAATCGAGTAGTTTAATCGCCCATCGATAGTCTCCTTCTTTGGTAAAGGCACTATTTACGATGTTAATTTCCGACTTGATGAAGCCTTCTCGCGCCATCTGGTATTTGTTGGTTTCTGTTAGAACGATAGGTGGAGGGCGACGTTCTTTCTTTTCCAAAGGTTTTTGTAATGGCTGTTCCGCTACTACCTCTGTACTTATTACAGGGACGTGGATGCCACTTTCAATTTCAATAAATTGAGTAACCCGTGTATCGGAACTTTTCCTTTTGATTGGTGGGGATGATCCTTTTCTTAATGGTGGATTTTTGCGTTTATGGTTTGTCTTCGTTGTAATCGTACAGAAACCTTCCTCGGATATATCTGCTGCTTCCTTGAGCATTTTCAAATTTTCTATGCTGTTCCGGATAAGTTTTGTGATCTTTTCTAACTCGCCTTGTAAACCATTTATCTGTCTTTCCTCTTGTTGAATTTTTCTATTCAAATTGTCTCTTTCGGCACTATTTTCTTCCATGACTCTATTCTTGATTTCGTTCAACTTATTACTATCTTCAAGGTCATATTCGGAATCATTAGTTGATATATTCATCTCCGTGTTGTGACTTCCAACTTGGAGTCCACAGACTCTTTGACTCACTTATTTTTAAAGTACTATGAACCCGTCGAATTATACACACACACTATTCACTGCACTGGAACGAATAAACGAACCGTTTACGGTTTTTATTTAAACGGTATCGGGAGATTCTGTTCGTTTTTTTTTTTTTTTGTTTTCGTGGAAGAGGGGAATTCTTCAAAACACCCAGCCGTCCGAACGACTGGGTAGTGTCGGATTCCCGAAGACGGTATCCNTAGTCCACTTACAACGACAGTAGTTCCTGACGTAACTGAAATACCTGCAAACCGAGTATCACATTGGCAAAGGGTCCAACAACTGCAGCAGCATTTTTGGAGAAGGTGGAAACAAGAGTACCTGACTCAACTCCAACAAAAAAATAAATGGTCTTCCAAGGATACAAATGTCAAAATAGGAACGCTAGTCATTCTCAAGGATGATCAACTTCCTCCTCTAAAATGGATCTTAGGACGTATAATTACTCTGCATCCTGGAAACGACGGCATCGTGCGAGTAGTTACTGTTCGTACGACCAAAGGAACAACCAAGATAGCAACGACTAAGATTTGCCCTTTACCAACTTCAGAAAATAGTGTACAGTAGTTACAGAAACAAAAAGGTACATTTTTTAAATCGTCCCCAGGACGTTTCAAGGCGGCCGGGATGTTCAGTGCTTATCATGGTGTCAGTGACTTGTGTATTTACCTGGTTGTGGAATGTTCGTACACAAAAGGACAATAGAACCCACCCCATTAAAAGTACATTTGGAAGTACCGACAATTAAATGTACCATCGGTAGTTAAATTTACATATGTATATAGTTCTTCATATCAACAACTTAGGTATTTGTTACCGGTTGTATTTCTATTGTTAAAATTGTAGTTGGTAGGGAAATCAGAGGTATAATTATTATCCTTTTAATATTAAGAATTCAGTGCAACAATCTCCCTGAAAGCAACGAGTTATAATTGTAAATATTCATGGTTCTTTCTTGTAAAATACACTTTTAAAGTTTCAAGGTGTTTAAATTATTCACATAGGAGAAAAAATTGATGAAAGTGATTATTCGAAAATAATTGACTTCATCCAACATTTATTGGTCCTTCGAGCCGGATAGTTTCCGCACAACAAATCATCAACGTTCATTGTTGTTTGTTCCGAGATTTTTGGAAAAGCAAAACCAACATTATACAATCATTCATCTGGACTCAGTTCGTCACACATACATTCAACACAAGAGAAACGCCCAGGATTCTTCTTTACATACGTTCAGCGGTAAGTGGATTCCAATCCTTTCATTTTTTCCTCATCATTTGTACATTTGTTCATACATTGTGTAGCAAGTTTCTTAAATTATCAAAATGTCTGAAATTGATATTAAGGATCTAACTTACAAACGTGGTCAAGTAAAAGGTCAAGTTACTAGATTTAGCAATTATTTGAAAACGATAAACAGCACACAAGTGGATGCTTCTGAAATTAAACTGCGAATATCAAAAATAGAACCGCTGTTAAAGGAATTTGAAAATCTTAATTATCAAATATTTTCGCTTGACAACTCTTGTGAAAATGAAATAGAAAAGGAATTTCAATTGTTTGAAGATTCGTACTTTTCCACTCTTGCCATTGCCAATAGCTTAATAATAAGTGATAATAAACATGAACAAACTAATAATGCATCTATTACTAATCAATCTAAATCGCATATTAATTTACCAGTTATAAACTTGCCTATCTTTGATGGTACGTACGAAAATTGGTTGCCTTTTTATGAAACATTTCAATCAGTAATTCATGATAACAATGATTTATCAGATATTCAAAAATTCCATTACCTGAAATCGTCTCTTTCTAGCAATGCTTCACACGTAATTAACTCATTAGGTGCTTCAGCAAATAATTATCACGCGGCATTAGAATTACTCAAAAATCGATATGAAAATAAACGATTGATTGTTTCATCACATATTAACGCTCTTTTTGAGTTACCAGTTATAAATAAGCAAACATCTTATTCGCTACAAATGCTAATCGATAAGGTTAATTTACACTTAAAGGCGCTTTCTTCATTAGAAATAGATACTAAGTCATGGGACTTGCTTGTTATTCATCTAATTACAAGCAAATTTGATTTCCATACCAGAAGGGAATGGGAATTGAAAGCCACAAAACAACTTCCAACTATGGAAGAAATAACAATATTTATAAATCAAAGATGCCAGGTTTTATCATCATTAGAACNAACTCGAGGTAGCTACAGCCTCTTTGCGTGGAATGAGAATAAAGCGGATGGTCTAAAACGTCATTAAAGCATGGGATACGACAATTTATGACGTTTTCAGAATCCTATATCTAACCGTTTTTGCGATGTCGTTCACCAAAAAAATCGAGGTAGTTTCAGCCCCTATGCCTGGTATGAGATCATAACGTATGGTCTATAACGTCTTTAAAGCATGCGATACGACGATTTATGACGTTTTTAGAAGCCCATCTCTAACCGTTCGTGAGATGTCCTCCACCAAACAACTCGAGGAATCTACAGCCTCGATATGTGGAATGAGAATAAAACGGATGGTTTAAAAGGTCTTCAAAGCATGCGACACGACGATTTATGTCGTTTTAAGAAGCCTATCTCTAGCCGTTTCTGCGATGTCGTCCACCAAAGAAATCGAGGTAGTTACAGCCCTATGCCTGGTATGAGAACATAACGGATGGTCAATAACTTCCTTAAAGCATGCGATACGCCGATTTATAACGTTTTTAGAAGCCCATCTCTAACCGTTCCTGAGATGTCGTCCACTTAAAAACTAGAGGAAACTACAGCCCCTATGCGTGGAATGAGAATAAAACGGATGGTCTAAAACGTCTTTAAAGCATGCGATACGACGATTTATGACCTTTTCAGAAGCCTATCTCTAACCGTTTCTGAGAT
>NW_020438927.1:1060672-1063902 GCF_000699045.2 Agrilus planipennis
TGTAAAAATGGACAGAGTGACATACATTGTCAAATGATTAGAAAAGAATTTTTCGATTAAAACAATTTTTTTGAACATCCCCTTTAGGTACCCCATTTACCCAAACACAATTTTGTTTTGTAAAAATGGTCCCGAGTGACACTTCGTCAAATGGTCAAATAAAAACCTTTCGATTAAAAAAAAAATTTGGTACATCCCCTTCAGGTTCCCCACACATCAAAAAAAAAGTTTTTTTGTTATAATGACCCGGTAGAAGTTTTTCGTCAATTAGTCAGATAATAATTTTTCAATTAAAATTTTTTTGGAGCATTACCTTCTGGTGCCTCACCCACCCAAAAAAAATGCTTTTTTGTAAAAATGGACATTGACATACTTCGTCACTTGATTAGAAAAGAATCTTTCGATTAAAACAACTTTTTTGAAACATCCCCTTTAGGTACACCACCCACCCAAAAAAATTTTTTTTGTAAAAATGACCCGAGTGTCACTTAGTCAAATAAAAACCTTTCGATTAAAAATAAAATTTGGTCCATCCCCTTGAGCTGCCCCGCCCATCCAAAAAAATGCTTTTTGGTGAAAATGTTAGAAAAAAATACTTTGGAGCATCCTCTTTAAGTGCCTCACCCATTCAAAAATAAATGTTTTTCGTTGAAAATGGTCCGGGTGGCACACCTTGTCAAATGGTCAAACCTTTCCACATAATTTTTTTTTGTGCCGTACCCACCCAATAACGTATTGTAGGCAGAAACTGAGGTTAAGAGGGGTGTAGGTAGACCTAGATTAGATTACAGTTAGCAAATAGTTAAAGGTATGAGTTGCTCTAGCTTTAGGGAAATGCGAAGATTAGCTCAGGATAGGAAAGAGTGGAGGTACGTGTCCAACCAGTCTTAGGACTGACGACCTTATGATGAAGACCCACCCAAAAAGAAGTTTTTGTTCAAAAATTGGCCGGGTGATATACTTTGTCAATTAGACAGATAAGTACTCTTCTACAAAAAAAATTTTTGGAACATACCCCACCCAAAAAAAAAGGTTTTTAATAAAATGACACGGGTTTTACGCTTCGTTAAATGGTTAGGTAAGGATCTTTCGAGTAAAAGCATCTTTTTGGAACTTCCCCTTCAGGTGCTTCACCCAACCAAAAAAAGATTCTCTTAACCTATTGATGTAATAAAATATGAAAATATCAAAACAGTTTTATTGTTTGGGCCATTTGCAAAAATACTACTACCGCTTTTAGGCTTCAATACTTTTTAAACAAGTCAGTATTAAAGTATTTCCAACTAGGACCCACACAAACTTTTTAATCCTTGTTGGTGGGTGGGGTACTTGAGGGACATGCAAAAAAAACTTTTTTTAGGAAAATAATAAAGCATGTGGCAACTTTTACTATGTAGGCCGTTAACAAATAAATTATGATTTCATTATACGATTCAATCCACCTTAGTTTATAATGAAAGATGAACAATGTGATTTATTTTATATTATAACCCCACGACGTGCTTGAATTCATGTGTTTGTTTCTGTTCGCTAATAATTTAATAAACATTGCTTTTCTTAAAACCCTTGCATCTACTTTGCATTTCATAAGTTTTTAAAAGTAAAATAATAAAATCTTGATGATGATATACTTTTCAAACGCTTACAACTTTTAAATCGTTTTTACTCTGATGAGTGCATCTCAATAAGAAAAAGGTTTGTAGAGAATGTAAGGATGACAAACAGATGATTTCTGAAAATACTTCTAAAAATGACAAAACAAAACATTCGAGGGGTGCGTCAAATCGATATCTATTTCTCAGCGGTGCCAATTTTTAGTTTTTTAAATTTTAATCTTTTGTCACTGTAAGATCGATGAACGATGAAGCACGATTGATGTAGAAAAAAGACTTATAGGGTTTTCGAAGGCTATTGTTTAATAGTGATTACATTTTGTTAATAATTAAGTTTTTTGTTCCAAAACTTAAAAGTAATAATGTTTAAAATTATGAAGTATTAACTGCTATTAAAATGTTACTTAAAAGTACTTAAACTGCCTTGGGTGCATTTATTGTGAAACATGGTTATTAATATCAAACAATAAATATAAAAATATCGGATGTTTTACTAAATTTAATATTTACTCGATATATGTTTCGGACCTAATCTATAATCAAGTGTTATGATGTCCCAAAACTTAAATGTAATGTTGTTTAAAATTATGAAGTATTAACTTCTATTAAAATGTTATTTAAAAGTACTTAAACTGCCTTGGGTGCATTTATTGTGAAACATGGTTATTAATATCAAACAATAAATATAAAAATATCGGATGTTTCACTAAATTTAATATTTACTCGATATATGTTTCGGACCTACTCTATAATCAAGAGTAATATTCTACTAAAATTACAAAGTATTCATTCCTAGTATATATATACCTATATAGTTACCAAATTAAACTAAATAATAGAGGGGATGATGTTTGTCCCCACTAAATTTAATATTTACTCGATATATGTTTCGGACCTAATCTATAATTAAGANTTCCTGAGATGTCGTCCACTTAAAAACTAGAGGAAACTACAGCCCCTATGCGTGGAATGAGAATAAAACGGATGGTCTAAAATGTCTTTAAGGCATGGAATACGACAATTTATGGCGTTTTCAGAAGCCTACCTCTAACCGTTTCTGAGAAGTCGTCCACCAAAAAATCGAGGTAGCTACAACCTCTATGCGTAGAATGATAATAAAGCGGATGATCCACGACGTCTTTAAAGCATGCGATACGACGATTTATGACGTTTCTAGTAGCCTATCTCTAACCGTTCCTGAGATGTCGTCCACCAAAGAACTCGACGTAGCTACAGCCCCTATGTCTGGAATGAGAATAAAACGGATGTC
This sequence comes from Agrilus planipennis, assembly GCF_000699045.2. NCBI lineage: Eukaryota > Metazoa > Arthropoda > Insecta > Coleoptera > Buprestidae > Agrilus > Agrilus planipennis. The sequence continues at coordinate 1,063,556 of NW_020438927.1, forward strand.
CAAAACGTATTTAAAGCTTAGGATACGACGATTTATGACGTTTTCAGAAGCTTGTCTCCAACCGTTTCTGAGATGTCGTCCACCAAAAAACTCGAGGTAGCTACAGCTTCTATGCGTGGAAGAAGTATAAAACGGAAGTAGTATAACTATAGGGATACTGTGACACTTCGATGGCCTGTCCATCCTCAGTCCCTTACCATGACCTCCAAAGCCACCTTGGAGGTCATTCTTCAGCTGAAGAAATACCTCTAAGACACCTTGAAGGTCATTCTTCAGCTGAAGAAGTTCTTAAGAGCCCCTGGATTGTCCTCATAGTGGGCGGAGCCTGAAGAATGACCTCTAAGACA
>NW_020438927.1:1064796-1067183 GCF_000699045.2 Agrilus planipennis
AAGAGATTATTAAAACGAATCCATTTGGAAATAATTATTTTATTTTTTATAACTAACAGAAACAAAAAACACTGATAAACTATTTTATTTTTTTTAAAACTACAAAACTAAGAAAAAAACTACAAACTAAAGCAAAATAAAATTTAATAAAATCAATAAAAAACAAAACTACAAACTAAAGCAAAAAAAATAATAAAATCAGTAAAAAACAAAATGTAGGTAATCTGGAAAAAAAAACATATTAAAAATCAACGCATTGTAAAGATACTGTTATAACTTACTGGAACAAAAAAAAAATGATTGATGCTTGATTTCAAGCAAGCAACCAAATACTCGTGACAGAGCCATATCTTTTTACATAAACTTGAGTGCCCTCCCACACCCCCAAATAAATGAAGGGGGGTGGAGGAGGCGCCGTACTGTTGGGCAGTACTATGCAGTAAGCCTAAAAGATCAGGAGTATAAATTAAAAAGTGACTCAATACAAAATGAATAAAAAATTTAAAAAAAAAAATCAGAAATAAATGAACTTACTGGCCAACTTGCAGGAAGGCACCCACGCACCCACTCTGGTAGATCCATTTTTGCTCGAAGCGATCCTTCGTTGGAGCTTTTATATTCGCGATGTATGATCTCGTGAGAAGAAACTAAGATAGGGTGAGACAGGATGATTTGTATATTTTCTTCGATTGGAAAAGTAGACGCGCAAATAAGCGATATACATTTTAATATATACGAGCAAACAGTTTATTTAATAGACATTGTTTTGACTTAAATGGTGCTGTTGGTAAATTGCGGGTAGCAAAATGGCACCGAACACTTATTTGTTTTCGTAGCTCAATAAAAATTCGGACGCAACAGTAAAAAACTATATTTACAATCTTAACACTAAATAAATACAAAACTGTACAAGATTACTAAATGAAAATTAGAAGTTGCTTGAATAAAATAAAATGTTAATGATAACTGCTGGAATGTGAAATGTGAATGCGAATGTGAATAATGAATGCTGAATGCTGAATGCTGAATGCTGAATGTTGAGTAATGAATAATGAATGTTGAATGTTGATGCTTTTGGATGAACATGCATATTTATATGCGGGTGAGAATAGTGCACACTATAGCAAAGGGTGCAAATCTCCATGACAACAGGGTAATTACTCTAATTCAGGTAAATGTGCAACTACCTTTTGGCAAAACCCAATTACCTGAACGATAGTTATACATACAACTTTTGGTAAATATACTGCTAGAAAGTTTAAATATAAATACACTATTACTTACGTTCTACGAAAAGGAATTTGATGAAATTAAATTATAGAAATAAAAAAGTTTAAAATAACTATAACCTACTAAAAAATATACACAAGTCTTAACATTCTGCCCCCTTGAAAAACCGTAAGGGTTTCAGTAAACAAGAAGAATAAGGGCTACAAGTTCATAATTTAAACTAAATCACTTCACTGAGCTGATTGTTCAATGGGTAACACACAAAAGTTTTTTACCGCACGTTTTACGACACCATCTTGTGTCTTGACTGTTGCAGCTCGCGGTATGTTATCAGTTCCGCACTGCACTTCTATCACTCTACTAAGTCCCCATTTTAGTGGTGGCAAATTATCTTCCCGGATGAGCACCAACGAATCCTTTTTTAGAAGAACAGACATATTCTGCTTCCATTTGGTCCTGGTTTGGAGTTCGGCCAGGTATTCCTTATTCCAGCGTTTCCAGAAAAGCTGGGTAAGTGCCTGTGTACGTTGAAAGCGAGACAACCTATTCTCGGGAATTTCTGTGATGTCTGGATCAGGTAACGACGATAGTTGTCTTCCAATTAAGAAGTGTCCAGGAGTTAAAGGATTGAAATCATCGGGATTGGTTGATAAAGGACAAAGGGGTCGACTATTAAGGATTGATTCAATTTGCGTCAAAATTGTGTAAAAATGTTCGAAAGTAACATTTGCATTACCTAATATCCGTTTTAAATGTGATTTAACTGATTTTACTCCCGCTTCCCATAAACCCCCGAAGTGAGGCGATCGGGGAGGAATATTGTGCCAAGTTATATTCTGAGTCATTAATTTTTCAGATATTGTTTTTTGTTCTGATTTGAGGAAATCAAATAATTCTTTTATTTGCGAATTTGCTCCTACGAAAGTCGTAGCATTATCGGAATAAATTTTTTGAGGACAACCACGTCTAGATATAAAACGACGTAATGCAGCTAAACATGCATCACTGGTTAAATCAGTTACGACTTCTATATGCAAGGCCTTTGTAGTAAAACAAACAAATAGACAAATATATGCTTTAATTAATTTAGCGTTTCTAGTAATTCTGTCCTTTATTAAAAATGGGCCTGCATAATCGACGCCACAATTAAAAAAGGG
>NW_020438927.1:1067613-1146074 GCF_000699045.2 Agrilus planipennis
ATAGTTAATTTCGTCCGGTGACAACCAGCGAAAATTACCCGTGGGTAACGCTTGGCATTGAGCATAACCATAGAGAGAATTCACGTCCCAATACATTAGGTAGTTGACTTTTTCGCTTGAATCAAATGTGTCAGGAAATTCAAGATTATTACATTTAGCATACCTATGTACGGAATGAGTTATGCCGCCTCTTATTGCCTTTTCAAAAAATAATATCATCTCAATATCTGTAAGTAAATCTATGCGTGCTCTAGTTGTTTTAAGAGCGCTTGAATAAGCGAGACTAGGTGTTGTTAAAAATTCGGCAGCATCTAAACCATAATAGGTCATTGTGAAATTTCTAAAATTTTCAAATACGTCCGCTAATAGCAAAATGTCCGTTTTCAAATATAGATCAGAATATTCGCCCAAATTTCTACAGTTAAACAAATCCCATACCTTTAATGCATGCGCATAATCTTCGTTAGAAACATTTTCGTCTTTTAATTTACTGTAGAAGTCCTCAATAGGAGGTAAACTGGTATTTTCTAACGATGCCCACGAATTGACATAATCATAACAAAACACGCCTTTTCTCTTGACTAGATCAAACTGTTCGATAATAGGAAAGAATTGAGAAGTATGTGTTAGTTTATCGTGGGATAATATTTTTACTAAATTGTCTAAACTATCGGGTAAGAAACGAAAAGAGTCGATAAACACCAAACGAACTAATCCAAAATAAACTGATAACGATATATATTTTTCGGCAGTGGAAGGAATAAGTTTAACGTTCGCCTGTGCAGCCAGTTCTTGTAAAAACAAGGCAAGTCATAATTTAAATTATGGAAAACCACTTTTACTTCAAAATTTTGTTTAATCTGCAAATTACAATTACTACAAATACTTGCGATATATTTTCCGGTATAGTGGCAATGATGCTTTACCTTTGGATTCGTATTCGAAAATGAAAGAGAACAATTAGGACATTCGTTTGTTAATTCATGTTGTTCTAATTCCTCTTCGTTGAGGGGAATGAGAGAATGAGAACTTTCCGAAGACAGAATGCTGTAAATTCTTTGACTCTCTGCTTTCAATTGCGATACAAACCAACCAGCAGGATTTGCTCCTCGGAAAAGATCGAATTTGTTATAGACAGCATTAAAGGAGCATACGGTATAATAGCCAACGCTGTATGCTACTTGTTGTTGATAATTATAAGCGTACGATGAAAGCGGATTTGGCTTAGTATGCGATATCGGCATAGTAAAGCATTCAAAGTCGCAATATATTACAAACGGTTTACGCAACATTGCTCTATAATTTTTAAATTTTAATACTGCTTTCGATTTATCTGGAACAATAACACGAACAGAGTTTACAATCCTGCTGATGAAGCTCATACTTTTCTATACTATAAAAGTAATTTAAACATCGATCGCACACTTTTATACGATGATGACTTTTATTTTTTTGCTTATTAACTAAGGTTGATAAATTTAGAATTAAACAATAATGCGCTTTGCTTTTCTTTTGCAAGTATAGTNTCGTTGATACTGGAATTAAAATTCAACTACCGATTGGTCATTACGGTCGTATTGCTCCACGATCTGGACTAGCCGTAAAGCATTCTATAGACGTAGGAGCAGGTGTTATTGACGAAGACTACAGAGGTGTAATTAAGGTACTATTATTTAATTATTCCAATAAAGAATTTGTAATAGAGATAGGTGATAGAATAGCTCAGTTAATTTGTGAAAAAATATCATATCCAACAACTGTTGAATGTTCGTTATTAGATAATACATATAAGTCAAATTGTGGATTTGGATCTTCAGGGATAAAATAATAGATACTTTTTATAATTCGTAATGGAAGCTAATGTTATTCTTAACGATTTTATCAAAAAAATTGAAAAAGTTGGTACATTAATTAAAACTAGGGATGAATACACTAAATTCATTAAACTGATAAACAAAAATATTTTGTTAGTAAAAAAACTTATAAAACAGAAAGATAATATTAGAAATAAGCTTCAGTTAGAACCAAATTTGGCAACGTTAAAGTTTAATAAGAATAAATTTAAATATGAACTTGATTCAAATGTGAATAAATCAAAAAAAACTAAAAATAGAAATATACAATGGGTAGACCTAGATTCATGTTTTAGAGGAAGAATTAGAACTGGTAGCATTGTAAATTATAAAATTAAGGAACCGATTAAATTTTTAGATGCAGCCTACAAAAGTTTCGCTTTAAAAGTTAAAAATTCTTTAAGACAGTCTATTTTAAAGGTAAATGCAATCTTTTATGGCAATTTTATAAAACCTCAAAATGGTGAGACTGAAATTAAACACTTTACAACTAGAAATAGCGTTATAGATCACAATTCAAATTTAAAAGATTGGTACAATGAAAACATTAAAAACAAAATATTAACAAAACTAGAAGGATTTCAAGAACGGGAGTCAGGATGGGCCCTTTACGAAATAATACAACTTAAAATAAATATTAATAATTATGCTCCAATTAACGTAGGTATTTCAACATAAGTAGAAATGCCTTCATTTATTAAAAATTCAAAATCAGTTATCAATATCGAAAATAACGATAAATTCTGTTTTCTATGGTCAGTTGTAGCTGCACTACATCCTTCACCGTTCAATAAAAATCCAAATAGAACAACATCGTATCCACACTTTAGTAGGATCCTTAAGTATGAGGGAATTAATTTTCCAATTCAATTGAAGGATATAAATAAATTTGAAAAACTTAACAATTTATTCATTAATGTTTTCACACTTGATAAAACTAGTATTGTACCCATTTGTTTGAGTAAAACTGATTTTACACCTCATATTAACTTATTAATGATTCCGTGTGATAATTTAAATTGTGATATTGAAGCTACAGCAGAAATAAACAGAATATCTTCTGTAATGATGCAACAACATACATATGAAGAAGGAAAAGAAAAAATGAAATTTATTATCTATGTTAATAACGAAACTGAAGATTCCATAGGTATAGTTGAAGGCTTAAATTCCATCTACTATTATGGTGGACATTATCAGATGTGGGGAAAAAACTCAATTTTGTTTGCATGGAACAATTATGATGATGAAGACAAATAAACCTGTAAATACGACTTTAAGGTAAAATGTGTATCTACTTGTACATTATACTACATATACAAATAAAATTACTTCTTTTAATGTGTTTCATTAATTACCAATCAAACTGTAAATGAAATAATGAAATAAAACAGTATGTTATTCAAAGCAGACAATGATAAAATTTGAACTCCTCTAACCCTAACGTAATCTAATATTACAGTCTTTACATTGGAATCGCTCTGTAGGGGTGGCGGTCGGTGAACCGAAGGAATGCTTTCGAAACATTATTGAAGGGATGATATCCAGCAGCACTATTTAGACCACGAGTGGTGAGGCGGCACAATAGTGACCGCAGACAATCTCTCATACAGATGTCACGAGTGATTAGACGGTAAAAGTTGCAGTCGAAGGGGAGGGGGTTGTCGAAGGGTGTGGGAGCTGTATCAGTTAAAGGGGAATCTGAGACAGTCTAACTTACTGGAACTAAAAAATCTTTCATGTTAGGATGCTTGCTTGAAAAAATACTGGTGACCGGACCAAATCGCTTCACATATATTTGCCAGCCATCCCACACCCCCAAATAAATAAAAGGCGGGGGGGAGGTGCCGAGCTGCCCAGAAATACTATGCAGTATGCCTAAAAGTTCAGGAGTATAAATTAAAAAAAAGTGATTCAATACAAAAAGAATAAAAAAATTAAAAAGAATCAGAACTTACTGGCCAATCGGCGGGAAGGCGCCCTCGCACCCATTCCGATAGATTCATTTTTGCTCGAAGCGATCCTTCGTTGGAGCTTTTATATTCACGATGTATGATCACGTGAGAAGAAACTAAGATAGGGTGAGACAAGACGATTTGTATACTTTCTTTGATTGGAAAAGTAGACGCGTAAATAAGCGATATACATTTTATTATATACGAGCAACAGTTTATTTAATAGACATATTATTACTAGATGCGAATACATTGTATGATATCGCAGGAAGAAATAAAGGTACTTTGTTTTGTACACTTTCATTGAAAAAGTAAACATGTAAGCGATATACATTTAAGATACATTGCATTTCCAAAATGATTAGTACAATAATACTTACACTATAAGATAATACAAAGTATAATGTTGCGTGAGAACATTATAAAATTAAATCATAAGGGATTTTAACGAATAATGCCCCCAAGGTAACATAGCTATTTTATTATCTTTAATAAAGCGTTTATTGTCATTTGACGATAAACTTAATTTATTGATAGTATAACTGAAATTTTGATGATTTTGCGAACGTATCCCTGAGAATTCGGAAAAACAAATTTCATTATCAAACAGACATCGTTGAAAATCTTCGAATGTCAACTTTCGTTTGGCGCTTAGCGAAACTCCTTTTACTTTCGCAGTTCTTTCTCTACCATCGACTTTCATAATATACATTTTGGGTCTGAGACTTATGAACTCGGTTAAAATTTGGGATTTTAATTCATCTTTCATTAAACCAGGAACTTTTTTATTGACCCGCGGTATACACCATTTATTGTGAATAGGATAATCGCTTGTGTCGAAATGTGATGCCGCGTCTTCGCGTATAATGTCGTAAATAGAGGTGTTACTATTACTGTCGGTTCGCGTAAATTGGTAAATTAAGGAATCCGTATCCATGTAAAGAAGTTGTGGATGAAAGTGAGGAGAAATCCTACTTTGAATATAATCATGATGGAAATCGTACATTTTTAATTTTGACAATTCTAATATGGTGAACCCGAGAAATAAGGGCTTGTTCATTTCAATACATGTCCGTTTCAATTCGACCGCTATTAAATTTTCATTGAAGATAGTAACTCTCTTAAAATGAGGTAACGAAATTAATTTCGAAGCCGCTCGCCAATTGTTTACAACTTTTATATCTCTTTTATTGCGATCACGTTCTAAAAATTTACCGAAAACCGAGTTTATGATCAATTTAAATAAATTCTTTTCAAAGTCACTATTGCTTTTCATTCTAAAATCTGTATTTAAATCTATAAAACTTTTCAACCAATCGGATTGCCTAAATTCAATAACTCTATGAATTTTTTTTAACACCAATCCAAATTTTAAACATTGTTTAAGATTTTCGAAATGAATAACATATTTAGTTTTATCGCTCAATGTGCAACATAATTTTTTTAAATTGCTTTCCTTCGGAGTTATATGTTCGGCACAAAAAGGAAATTGTATATGAGAATCTTGAGTGTGTAAATGTTGCGGATATTCTAAATCAACCTCCAAAGCATAAGATAAGTTATTATCGGACTTGTGGAAAATGCCACTTTTCAACTTGATTTCCATATAGTTAATTTCGTCCGGTGACAACCAGCGAAAATTACCCGTGGGTAACGCTTGGCATTGAGCATAACCATAGAGAGAATTCACGTCCCAATACATTAGGTAGTTGACTTTTTCGCTTGAATCAAATGTGTCAGGAAATTCAAGATTATTACATTTAGCATACCTATGTACGGAATGAGTTATGCCGCCTCTTATTGCCTTTTCAAAAAATAATATCATCTCAATATCTGTAAGTAAATCTATGCGTGCTCTAGTTGTTTTAAGAGCGCTTGAATAAGCGAGACTAGGTGTTGTTAAAAATTCGGCAGCATCTAAACCATAATAGGTCATTGTGAAATTTCTAAAATTTTCAAATACGTCCGCTAATAGCAAAATGTCCGTTTTCAAATATAGATCAGAATATTCGCCCAAATTTCTACAGTTAAACAAATCCCATACCTTTAATGCATGCGCATAATCTTCGTTAGAAACATTTTCGTCTTTTAATTTACTGTAGAAGTCCTCAATAGGAGGTAAACTGGTATTTTCTAACGATGCCCACGAATTGACATAATCATAACAAAACACGCCTTTTCTCTTGACTAGATCAAACTGTTCGATAATAGGAAAGAATTGAGAAGTATGTGTTAGTTTATCGTGGGATAATATTTTTACTAAATTGTCTAAACTATCGGGTAAGAAACGAAAAGAGTCGATAAACACCAAACGAACTGATCCAAAATAAACTGATAACGATATATATTTTTCGGCAGTAGAAGGAATAAGTTTAACGTTCGCCTATGCAGCCAGTTCTTGAAAAAAACAGTGCAAGTCATAATTTAAATTATGGAAAACCACTTTTACTTCAAAATGTTTTTTTATCTGCAAATTACAATTATTACAAATACTTGCGATATATTTTCCGTATTCGAAAATGAAAGAGAACAATTAGGAAAGTCGTTTGTTAATTTATGTTGTTCTAATTCCTCTTCGTTCAGGGGAATGAGAGAATGAGAACTTTCTGAAGACAGAATGCTGTAAATTCTTTGACTCTCTGCTTTCAATTGCGATACAAACCAACCAGCAGGATTTACTCCGCGGAAAAGATCGAGTTTGTTATCTATAGATAGCATTAAAGGAGCATACGGTATAATAGCCAACGCTGTATGCTTCATGTTGTTGATAATTATAAGCGTACGATGAAAGCGGATTTGGCTTAGTTTTTATATAGAAAGATTTATTCTTTTGATTTGGGAAACCATAAAATGATACAACGTTTGTTGTAATGATTGGGGAAACCCCAACAAAACCCAATCAGATCATTATATCCTTAACATACAGGGTGTTTCAGAAATAATTGGCAAGATTTGGATGGTATTAACTAGAGGTAATAGGGAATTGAACGGTGAGTAAAGCATGATTAAGGGATAAAAATATTGTAAGAAAAAAAGAACAAATGGCAATCTGAAGCCGGTCCTGGACTTAGTTTGGCAACCTACAGTTGCGATAAATCTAATTAGCGACATCGATGGAGATTGTAAACATAAACTACTGGCTGTTGAACGGCTAATAAAGCAAATATCAACAGCTTACTACTACCCTACTACACATAATAATAATCTTTGTAGGCATCCATTAAGATAAGAGTTAATTATAACAGCTTTGTTCATGGCTTATAATTTGCAGCGTTATTTAAAATACATCTCAACATAGTATTAAGAACACGAAAGAAAAATAAAATTAATGTTACATAAACATCAGTAGGTTAATGGGATAGGTAATTGTAATTTTATTAATTCTAAGGCAAATTTCCACACCACCTTTGAGGTTGTTATTGACTTAGGACAACAATGGCACGTTGACCCACCTACCGCCAATTGGACTGAATACATATGTATATGCACGTTTACAACATTAAAAGAACAAGAAGTTACTTTAAAAAAGTTGTAACATACACATTGTCAGTCACATTTAATCTAATCTATCAAATAACAAACAATGCATGAGTACAAAAATACAAAACAAATGCAACACGGATGCTTGCGATGATCAGCTGATCAAATGCGGCGTTGAATTGCTGTAGTTCCCTACGTTGTCTTACAACATTCACAGTTTTTTTTTGTCATTAGACAATACAAACCGGCCGGTACCGCCGCACCGCTATGTCCCTGCATTTTAAATTTGTAATATCTTCGAAAATATTCATTTAAATTATATGCCGTAAAGGGAACGAACGAACAGATTCCATACCGGATGATAAAAGGACCGATCTGTTATCGAAGTAGTTGAGTTATATGTTGTATTCTGTAGTGCCTAGTTCCCAAATTTTCCGATAAATGTAAATGTGGCGTGTAAATTCATAGCGACGGTCTTCTCTACAGAACGTGGAACCATTGGTATCTGGTGAAAGCTGGATGTCAGGTCCAACGTGGCGTAAAAGTTGCACTTGCTTAAGCTATCGAGGACATCATCAACGGATACTTCTTGTTCAATTCTCTGAAGTCGATCACCATCCTCCATTTCTTTTGATTGGAAGCGTCCATTTTCTTCGGGACTATCCATACGGGTGATGAATACGAACTTATAAATGGTTGTATGATGTTATCTTTTAATAACTTGTCGACGTGCTTATGTGTTTCCGTCTTGAGCTTTTAGGGACAACGGAACGATTTCTTGTAGATTGGATCTTCATCGGAGGTGCGTATATGATGTTTTACTGTGGTTACTGCTGTCAATTTTTGTTGATATTTGTGGAATGTGCAAATTTCTTACATTGCGTCATGATTTTTTCTTTTTCCTGGTTGTTCATGTGTGTCATTCGTATATCTCGAAGGACGTCGNCTGTAAATGCATATCTATCCATTACTTCCGCTAATTTATCAAAGAAAACTTTAACATTCTGCGCATTAAATGATGTTGCCCTACCAAGGCTGGTGGGTTCTGGTTTTCGTATGGATAGCTCCGGATTTCGTTTTAAAAACATCGTAAGCCATTCTTTTCCGGCCATCTTATTTGCAGCCCAGCTGGGTGGAATTTCAATTTCGAATTTATTAGCACATTCGTAGGCAAGGCGACGGACATCTTTTGGAGAATATCCGTAGAAGATTGATGCCATTTGTAGCAAGTATTTTTTCAGTGAATCTTCCTGTGTAGAAGAAAATACTTGTCTCGGTGTTGCATAGCCCATGGATGAATCGCCACCTTCATTTAATTTTTTCAGATATCTTGTCAAAGTCATCCGTTTGATACCGAATTCTGTAGCGGTGGCATTAACACTTTTACCTTCATCGTTCACAGCCTTTGCAGCATTTTTTAAATCTTCAGTAGTGTAAGAACATCTTGTAGTTATTCTCTTGTAAGTCCGCATCCTAATAAAAAATAAAACATTCATTAGTTTAGTTGTTTGAATCATGGGGTAAGTTGAGCAACTATGCTCAACTAACCCCAACCCAGAATTTCAAAATAAAAGTGAGGTTATAAAAAAACCGTGAGAATTATACCCAGAACCTCTCTGCATATCAAAAGTACGATAATTATATGGAAGATTAACACTTACCTGATTAAAAACAAATAACATTTGACTAATCCAGACGAAAACTTGCGATAAATGACGTTTTTACTTTTTGGTCTTAAAATAAACAAAACGCCCGTGCTCCTCACTCGCTTACCCAGTTGCCACTAGCGATCGCGTGATGTTTATCCCTCCCGCGCCTTTCTCTTTCCACTATACGATGTCTATACGTACGGTGAATAGTTTTCGAGATATTTCGATTGCCCAACTTGCCCCTATGCTCAACAAGCCCCGCTCTACCCCTACGTTGTCTTACAACATTCACAGTTTTTTTTTGTCATTAGACAATGAAACCGGCCGGTACCGCCGCACCGCTATGTCCCTGCATTTTAAATTTGTAATATCTTCGAAAATATTCATTTAAATTATATGCCGTAAAGGGAACGAACGAACAGATTCCATACCGGATGATAAAAGGACCGATCTGTTATCGAAGTAGTTGAGTTATATGTTGTATTCTGTAGTGCCTAGTTCCCAAATTTTCCGATAAATGTAAATGTGGCGTGTAAATTCATAGCGACGGTCTTCTCTACAGAACGTGGAACCATTGGTATCTGGTGAAAGCTGGATGTCAGGTCCAACGTGGCGTAAAAGTTGCACTTGCTTAAGCTATCGAGGACATCATCAACGGATACTTCTTGTTCAATTCTCTGAAGTCGATCACCATCCTCCATTTCTTTTGATTGGAAGCGTCCATTTTCTTCGGGACTATCCATACGGGTGATGAATACGAACTTATAAATGGTTGTATGATGTTATCTTTTAATAACTTGTCGACGTGCTTATGTGTTTCCGTCTTGAGCTTTTAGGGACAACGGAACGATTTCTTGTAGATTGGATCTTCATCGGAGGTGCGTATATGATGTTTTACTGTGGTTACTGCTGTCAATTTTTGTTGATATTTGTGGAATGTGCAAATTTCTTACATTGCGTCATGATTTTTTCTTTTTCCTGGTTGTTCATGTGTGTCATTCGTATATCTCGAAGGACGTCGAACTTAGCCGATGTAGTCTCATTGTCGTTAGGTGTTTCTTTGGATGTTATATAGGTGTATCTTTTTCTATTGGTTCTTCGTTATTGAGGTTATTAAGCGTATGTACTGTGCATTGACCTTTATTTACCTTGTAAATACCAGGCTGCACATTTTTGTATATTATTGTGGGAGATGACGTAGTCACCATCGGGTACTTGAATAGAGATGGTGTTTAAAGAAAAATATAAGTATTGATCGTATTGAAAGCATATTACAGCATTAGGAGTGGTGATTATATTTTCATTGTACTTTATCTTAGCTTTTAAGTTAATTAAATTTGAGTTCGATATAGGAGATTGAAATTTAGAGTAAAAGTGAAATAAGTAAAATTCTATTTCAGTTAATTCTCCGAATTGGTACAAAAGTGGATAATATAAACGATATTGACCATACGATTTACCGTGTGCGGTTTTCTATTTTTTTTTTAGTTAGCTCTCAAACACAAAAAATTAACCTAGACTTAAATATCATCAATGCACAACCAAAGTTACCAGTTATTATTGTTCCTAAATACGATTTAATAATTTTAATTGATAGTGGAGCATCAAATTCCGTTTTAATATTTAAGAAAAAATGCTATAATCAATTATGAAACAAAAACAGGACAGTTTTCTTATTGATATACTCGAGGCAATCGATCCAAACCGGGTAGCTTTCTAACGTTCTGATGACAGATTTTTTCCTTTTCTAGCAGAAGTGTCACAGTCACTAAATGCGTGTAAGAATAATAAATGTTCTTTACAACTAGGATATTCATCAAAACGTTTAGTGAAGTATGCTTATGTTTTAACGTATCCTTTGCTAATGTTTTTTTCCGGTTGATATGATTTAGTACGTCTTCGATATCTTTTTCGACAAAAAGAACATCAGCACCATCTCCGGCTCCTTTCGTAGTGATATTAACAGTTTCTTATCTCCCAACAGGCATGTTGCCAAGTGTTTTTATTAAATCGATTTGGTAAAATTTTTTCTTGGCTGATTGGCATTATCATTGTGTTTTTGTGATCAGATTGAAGGAGCAGTTGTTCGTCTTAGTTGTTTCATTGATTGAATGATTATTGTCCGAGTACCCATCAAATACGACAACAATACTTGAACTATAATGGCTTTGCAAATATTTAATGTTCTTATCTCAAACAACAGAAAAATTGTCATCTTCACTCCATACGACGCGGTGCAGAAGAAATCCACCAACAACAATGTATGTAACATTAGTTTCATCAAGTTCAAATTCAGCAGGTACCATATTGTCATGTAATGACATTGCTATCAAATAAAGATGTCAAATACGGACTAAGTTCATATTGAAGATATTCTTACAGATTTCTTTTAAATTGTGTACTTACAGTTATTCTTTGGAAGAGCAACAAAGCTTCTACAGGAAAGTGCGTTTTAGCTTTATTTCATTAAAGTTCCAAGTTACCTTTACCTTTACCCAGAATCTGACGAAATATTACTTACAAAAATTTTTAATTTCCTTTTAAATTGTATTCGTGGCATACATAGTATACATCCATTTACAAAAAAAGCATAATTCTGTGCCACCACTTTTTACTTTTGCGATCAACACCAAATAATGATTGAAGCTGGTCAAACTTATAGACTTCGTTCATATACTTATTGTGATAAAAAAGAACTAAGGGCACGGAAGTTTCGTGACGTTTCCTTCTGCTCGTCTTCGATTTTATTGTCAGAATTGTGGAAATTAGAGAGCAAATGGACTGCACGCGTGTCTTGTCTTTTATATGCATTTATTTAAAAAGAAATTATCAAAACAAGTACGTGTTCATGGAGTTTCATACCATTATTAAATTTTTCAACCTTACCCTGGTATTGTATATTCCAAGAGAAATCTTAGAAGGACTATTTTAGTTTGGCCCAATCCGCTCTATGTAGGTCATATCGGTCCCTGTGGGGGTATTCTGTCTGATTGGATCTTGTTCTTTGATTAAATGAAAACTAAAATTGTGATCCCTTGTGGTCAGTTGGGAACCAACTTCCCACCGGACCACTCTCCCATGTGCTTCCCCATTGATTATTGTAACGTCGATATTACTTGTTGCTTCTGTTCTATTTTGAAAAATTAGAGGATTGTTGGGACAGTTCACGATCTCCAGTTGAAGCTCGTGAACAAGTTCCTCTAATTCCTTCCCTCTGATCCGTCCGGTCACTGTGCCATAGGGCCGACTTGGCGTTTGCATCGGCCATGATTATAACAGGTGTTTGTTCATATATTGTGGCAATAGATCTTACCCATTGTATGTATGGTTCAATACGGTCGCCAAACTGGAAGTACAGATTGGCGATCACCCATTTCCCCACTTTTGTTGTCACCTCAATGCATACACAGTGCGTGTCACTATATTGTTTAATTAGAATAACTGTCATATTTACAATAGCCGACATAGGATTTTCTCCTAGACTGATTACATTTGATGTTATGAGCATACTCGGTATTCATGAAGCACAATCGCACTTCGCAGGCCGTCCTCCAGAAAGCAGCACTAGACTTATACGCCTAGTTGGTATCAGTAGGTCGGTATGGGATCCAAACCTGCAATCTTCGAGGAGATATTAGTCGAAGGCGGATTGGACTATTTCAGTCGAAAGCGGATTGGACTTACCTGTTCTTAGAGGAGAGGCAGCAGTGAGAGGGTCTCGCAAAGTGAGGTTGAGACACCGTCGTGTGGGTGGTCCGACGAGTGGACGGGTGGGCCTTGTTGAAGTTGATTTGGGCGGGGCATCCAAAGGTGAAGAGGATCTCGACTGTTAAAGATCAACGTTACATGTGGAAACTCCCGGTTGGTGTGTGCGGGAGTAACATGTGAGCCATGATTTTGAGGTATCGAAGGAGAGGCGCCCGTGGGAGCACACGAAGTCTTCGTAGACGGGTTAAAGTTCGAAGACTTCCATCCTGCGAGAAAAGGAGGCTTGGACCAACTTCAATAGTTCAACGGCGTCGGTTGGAAGGTTAGACGGTCTTGTGCTTCAGGAAAGGGAAGGCTATTTTCTTCCCTTGTTCGTGTAGGTTCCGGACCAGATGACGTAGAGCGTCGGGCATGGTGTCAGGATCCTCAAGCTTAGTGAGGATAATCCGTTTCTCCATTTCATCATAATTAAATGGTATCGCGGTATCACGTCGTGGTGGCTGAGCGAGGGGGCGGGAAGGGAGGGGGTGGCCCTCGCTTAGAACCTGATGGACCGGTGCGGTAGATGCAATGTCTAAACCGATGTTCTTGAAGCACTGGCGAAAATGGTAAGGTAATATTACAGTCTTTACATTGGAATCGCTCTGTAGGGGTGGCGGTCGGTGAACCGAAGGAATTCTTTCGAAACATTATTGAAGGGATGATATCCGGCAGCACTATTTAGACCACGAGTGGTGAGACGGCACAATAGTGACCGCAGATAATCTCACGAGTGATTAGACGGTAAAGGTCGCAGCCGAAGGGGAGAGGGTTGTCGAAGGGTGTGGGAGCTGTATCAGTTAAAGGGGAATCTGAGACAGTCGGACAAGGTGTAAAAGCTCGAGGAACTCGCCGGATGTTAGGCGGAAATGAGCTTTAGTGAGTGAACACCCTGTATTATTATATTTGAGCATTATATCGCTAAAAGTACTAAAGTTTAAATAAACTATAAAATTATGATAATGAGTAACTAAACCTATATCGCCTTTTTTTTTGTAAGGATAAAATCTTCATTAGAATTTACCATCGCTAAAAGCGCCATTATCACTAATACAACTTTCTTCTTCACTTTCTAAAAGATGGTACAAAAGAGATGGGTTTTACCTTTCGCGGTCTCTTTAATTTGATTTACGAATTTGTGGCTTAGTTATGATAATTCTGTCAGGTGTTTTAACTGATGTTGTTTGTTTTCTGTACATCGAATTTAATTTACTCTTGTAACATTTTTGTGGGTTTCTCGTAGACTACGTCTGGAAATTTAATAAGAAAAAGGATCTTCGTGATTTTTATTGGCAGTTTCATTCTTTTTTCTTGTATTTAAATGGTTTTTTTCTTTAAGTCGATTGAATATTTTTCCTTATGTTCTTGAACGTAATTATTGAGAATGATTTCGTTAGTTATTTCTAGTGGATGGTTAAGATTAAAATGTCCGTTAATTATTTGGAAAGGGGTATATTGCAATTCGGCATATGTTGCGTTAATATAAGCTATTATGACGTATTTAATAAAAATATTATTGTTCTTATTAAGATGTTCTAATTTTAGAGCTTGCATGGACTCTTTTAGTGCGGAATGGAATTGTTCAATATACGCATTTCCTCGAGAATTTCCTATACTAGTTATTCGTAGTTTAATAGTATGGAGTCTGCAAAATTCTATGAATGTTTCGCTATTTAAATTTGTACCATGATCAGAGGTGATCGTCAGTGATGTACCGTGATGTGAAATAAAGATAAGGAGGCTTTTTAATGTTTCTTCCACGTTCATGTGTTCTATGCTTGACCGTATCGCGAGAAAGTATTAAAAATGTCCTTTACTGGATTGAAGTCGGTTTTTAGAGGTACTAGGAAGATTTAATAAATTGTCTCTGTCTTTATTAGAATCATCCGGTTGTGCGATATGGATTCGTTTTCCGCTGCGTTGATTTCAATGCGTGAATGAGTATCTGCGTTACAATTAGCTTTACATTTTCTATAAACTATTTCATAATCATACTCAAGTAATTTTAATCTCCATCTAATTAATCGCGAGTTCGGTTCTTTCAATGAAAGTAGCCATTGTAATGGTTTATGATCTGTAACAATTTTGAATTGTTTCACTGCCAAAACTATTGCCAAAAGTTCTTTGTCGATGGTTAAATAAATTGCCTCATCAGGGTTTAAAGTACCTGAGGCATATGCCATAGGTAAATTGCCACCAATCAAACCTACACTTAAAACGGCTCCTAATGCATAGTTTGAAGCGTTAGTTGTTACTATAGGTAAATGGTTTAGTGAAATTTGGATATTTTAATATTGAGTCATTGCAAAGTAGAGTTTTACATTGTTCGAAGGTGTTAACGTAATGTGAGGTTAATTCTATCTTTTCTCTCTTGTTTAAGCATTGTGTTAGGGTTTTGGTTACCTTAGCAANATTTGTTTTCTTCATGAATGCCACCTTAGGCGCACGTGTGTTTCTCGTTCCAAAACTAAACAAATTATAATCACCATTTGTTTTCTTCATGAATGACACCTTAGGCACACGTGTTTCTCGTTCCAAAACTAAACAAATTATAATCACCATTTGTTTTCTTCATGAATGACACCTTAGACGCACGTGTGTTTCTCGTTAGTACAATCATTATCACTTATCAGACATATTCATATTTCACGCTTCAGCTATGGCCGCCGCCGGCGCCGCAGCCGCAGCAGCAGCCATTTTCCCTACCACGACGACGATGACGACATCTTGCTTTTAAAGATCAACGAGCGCTCGCGTTCTCTCATTGGTCGAACGCTATCACAGGCCACGCCCCCTCGAAAAGAAAAATACCATATACGGTCATACCCCCGCTCCTATCCCAAAAAATAACGAACGCTCATTGGTCGAAAGATATCACAAGCCACGCCTCCTCGAAAAATAATACCATATACGGTCATACCCCCCACTCCTATCACAAAAATAACGAACGCTCATTGGTCGAAAGATATCACAAGCCACGCCTCCTCGAAAAATAATACCATATACGGTCATACCTCCACTCCTATCCCAAAAATAACGAACGCTCATTGGTCGAAAAAACAAAAATCACAAGCCACGCCCCTCGAAAAAAAAATTCCATATACGGTCACACCCTCACTCCTGTCCCAAAATAAGGAACGCTCATTGGTCGAAAAAAAAAAATACAAGCCACGCCCCTCGAAAAAAAAATTCTATATATGGTCATACCCCCACTCCTATCCAAAATAACGAACGCTCATTGGTCGAAAAAATATCACAAGCCACGCCCCCTCTCAAAAAAACCAATCAGAAAAACAATTCACAAGCCACGCCCCGCGCATGCGTAGAAAGGAGATAATAATACCAAAAAAAGTCATCCCCACTCTGATCCAGAGTCGCTATATATATACTACTCAGTATGGAAATTAAATATCATTTTCTAAGTTAAGTTTAGGAAAGAAATAGTCCGTAGTAGTTTTATAGTTTTGAACAGCGCCCACAGCTTGGTTTCCGCCCCTGACCACGACCAGGTGCCACTATTTCCACTATCTAGCACTTTAACAACCTTGCGACTTCGTCGCTTAAATCGCTTTCTTAAACACCTTTCTTTTGCTTTTAGTCGCTTCGCACGCACTCCAACAATGGTACTCAAGCCCGATGTACCATTGTGCCCTAGGGGCAGTGGAGAGACAGATATTGAGGGTTTAACTCCTCGCCATGTAATGGAAATCCACACGCCAGCACCAGGTATACCTGTGTCCTGGGTGGCCTTGAGTGTCGGTGTGAGTCGTTGAAGCGACTCGGTTGGTTCGGGCTGGTGCATCAGTCGTCACCGATGGGTCTATCCATACCCCGCTAGTACGTTAGTGTTTGTGGTCACGTTATTGGCGTCTACCGATAACGTCGGGTCCAGCATGCTGACCGTCAACCTTTGCCGCCTCGAGTCCATTCCTCAACAGAGACCAAAGACACGCACCCTCTGTTCGGTTCTCTTATGGCGCCCCGGGCTTGAAGGTCTAATCCCATGGCACCAGGGCATCACTGGTCTGTCATCGAAGCAGAGGGGCGATACTGCACTCGCGTTACCTTGCTAGTCCTCTCCGGGTTCGTGGGGGCGATACTCCCCAAAGCAGTGATGGGTGCGTGATGACGTTGCCGGGGCGCCAGTACACACGGCCCTATACTACCCCGTGCTTATCAGAATCTTTCCTCTTAGTACGTTACTTCTCGCTTAGGGGACATCAGCAAGTAGCTGCCGTCTCCTCTCAAAAAGAGCCCAGGCGAATTCTTTGAGTGCATCATAAGATGTATAAGGTCTCGGATATCGTCGTAGAGCGGGCACCTGACCGTAGGCTCCAACCTCTCTACCGTGGAGGTAGCTTCGCCACAAGACTAGCTTTCCACATCCTACTCGTTGGAACCTTGCGACAATACGGTTCCAATGCAAGTTGTCGAACGCGCTTGCGAAGTCAATGAACAGACCTAGAACATAGCGTTTTTTGGCTCTCGCCCTCAGCCTGGTGGGGGAAGCACCACTCTACAGCCGTTTTTGAACCCGGTGAGTGCACTGCACCCGTGGGCTGGACCTCTACAAGTTCTCCTCAACATACGGCTCCTCTACAGCGTCAAACTCGTCATCGGATGAACGAGCCCTTCGCTGGTCGGTAGCTCTGTCAGACACCCCACACCGGCTCTAGAACCCCCATCCCTGCCGCCTCTGCCCTATCCTAAGGGGCTGTAGCAGTAGCCTTCGTTGTATCATTGTCCATTAATCCATTGCATTGTTTTGGTTGTCCTTAGCGCCTTGCAAGCTTAAGGTGTCGTTCGCTAGCAAGGTCGTGCCCCCAACTACAACAAGGTGACAACCAAGGGGGGTGGGGGGAGTGAAGCTCGCCAATCCATTCATGCGCGTCACTAAGTAGATAACGAGGTATTTGGCTATTGGATGATTTATTGTTTTTGTTAGTGAGAGATTACAATCATTTCGGCCGAGATGTTGCCGCCGTGGCTTTGTTTTATATTTTAAGTATTGTAATGGTGAGGGGAGAGAATGTACGCTCCGCGGCATGATTTATTTATACAACGTTTTTTATTATTAGGTGTTTAGACCTTGCGGTGTCGGGCTGGAGAAGGATCTCATCGTTGTTAAAGGATCATGTCGAAGGAGGAATGGGAGAATATTCCTCCCCGGATGGTGGAGCAGACGAAGTTGGAGATGATAGATTTTTCCAAACCTAGGGCTTCCAGAAGAATGTTATTCCTGGAGCATCAGGTCCCATGATGAGGCCGAATACATGCAAAGGGCGACCAGGAAGAGAAGCCTTGAAATTGGAGTTTGAATACGTCGCAATTTTGTGTGTGACGTCAAGCAGCTCCGGTCGCTCCCATGAAACGCCAACATCGGCAACGATGGCGATGGAGTCCTTCACGAAGAGGAGGTCCGGGTTTTTCAGGCGGCCGTCCGACCTGGGTTCGGTTCTAGTTTCCCAGCCCTTTGTTCGAGCAGCATCCGATAGGATTCCTACCAAGTTGTCGTGTTCGTAATTCGTTCGTAGTGCATCAACAGACACTTTTGAAGAATGTGGCTGGTGGTTTCCACAGCACGACAGCCGGCTCTACAGCGGAGTTGTTCGAAGAGGAGGCGTTGGTTGTGGAGGCCTCCCACAGCCGGTCCAGAAAGATGGAGGGGAACGGATCCAGCTGGTGACCGGTGGCGGCGAGGAATGTGCGGTCACGCCAGAAAACCCGTGGTTCCCTCTGTGATCCGTACGGTCGACACAACCTAGCAAGGCGTTCGGCTAGTTTGAGTCTGTGCGGCGCATCCAGGATGGGAAGGAGTTGTGGATCGTCGCACAGTGTGAGGTTGTGTAGCCATTTGAGGAGTATGTCTGGCATGCGGGCTGCGAAACAAGGGAGTCCAAGCCCGCCAGACTTGATCTCGGCGTACAGAAAGTCGTTGCACGATGACGAGGGCAGATGGAGGATCGTCTTCACTGTACGGCGAATGCCCTTGTCTACCAGATCGAGCGCTGCACGCGATACAGAGGGGAACTGAAACTGATAGAAGAATTTCGGAAGGAGATAAGTTGTTGCCAGTTCCAGGTTTACCACGGTTTGAACGGGGCATTCTTGATTCGCTGCAGGGCGGTAGAGATGTCGGTGGGGATGGGCATTCGGGTTCCAGTAGGGTGGAAACCAAACCCAAGATACCTGAATAGTTCTTCGGGGTCAATTTGGGGATTGGGATCACCGCCAATGTACACACGGCTCTTGGTGGAGGTGTACAGTTTCTCTCTTACTGGTAGTAGATTGTGCTGAGGTGCGTGCACTTATTGCTGTTTAATTGCATGCCTCTTGCTTGAGTGAAGTGGTTCACCACCCTGACAAGATGTTGTTGATCGTCAAGAGAAGTCGACATGAGGACCAGGTCATCCGCATAACCCAGGATGCTGTATTTGTTTTCCCGGAAATGAATGCCGGGCTATTGTGGTTTCGAGTCTGTACAAGAACTCGTCCATGACGGCGTTGAAGTGAAGGGGAGAGACGGGATCCCCTTGTTTGACGCCACGTTCGATGTTTATTGGCGGGGAGGTGTATTGGCCGCAGGAGTTGATGATAGGACAGCTCGTCAGTGAGGAGATGATATATCTGGTGAAGCGGGGATCCACGCCCAAACGAACTAGGGCTCGCTCAATGACAGGGTGAGGGCCTGTGTCGAGAGCCTTGTGCAGGTCGAGGGTAGTGATGTGAAAGGGCCCGATATGTTCCCGTTGATGTAGGGTGAGTGTTCACAGAGTGATGGCGTTGGCCAGGGTGCCGTCAAGAGAGATGAAGCCTCACTGGGACCTACTGAGAGTAAGGTTGGCGAGCGTCTTGGCCAGAATACATGGAAAATTCTGACCAGGAGTGGAGCGCCGGTGATGGACCTCCAGTTGTTGATATTGAAGTTAGCTATCCCTTTTGGGATCAAGGTGGTACGACATTTGCGCAGTGTGGAAGGAGAGGCTCCAATAAACAACATANCTCAAATATTCAGACGCGATCAACTTAAAGCAGCTCTAACCAAATTCGAAACATTCATTAGTGAATTCACTGATTCGCCAATTAGTCAAGCTAAACTCCAACGACGAATCGGCACTCTTCAAGACATGTTCAAAACCCTTCCTATTTTAACTGAAGAAATTATCCAAGCAGATCCCGAATGCAAACAAGGAAACCATGGCGAAATTGAAATGAATCTTATGGAAGAATACATGGACTTATTAGCCGAAGCCGAACTTCTACAAGTCGCTAATTCAAGTACAATTCAACCATTACCAACAACAAATACAAGTTCAACAGGCACAAGCAATATTAACACTGTTGATCAAACTCTAACCAGAATGCCGAAACTAGAACTAAGAAAATTCGACGGTAAACTAGAGGAATGGAAATCATTTTCTCACTGGTTTATTTCTACCATACACAATCGTGAAGGGATAACCGACTGCATGCGGTTATCGTATTTACATGAAACTTTAACTGGAGAAGCAGCAAAGACCATTACCGCGTTGGAAGCAACTAACGAAAACTACAACGAAGCGTGGGATCTCCTAGAATCAACCTACAACAACGAGGAAGCTATAATTTCTCGTCACTTCGAAGTACTTGTTCAATACCCAAACTTCAAATTAACTCAGGTGATTCATTGCGTCAACTAATCAACGAAACTTTAGTTCATGTACGTGGAATGAAGGTTTTGGGAGAACCAACAGACAAATGGGACACACCGTTACTTTATCACACTATCTCGAAGTTAGATAGTACAACAAAATGCGAGTGGTACCGAAAGAAATCAGGTACGGCACGACGAACATTCGAGGATTTAATCACATTCCTGAGAGAAGAAGCTATGAAAACACAAACCACAACCAGAAGTGGAATCGATTCAAACTACACCAAAGTAAACATGTTCGTATCAACAGGAAGGAATAAACACCAAAAACCTAAACAAGTGCTAACTCCGTCAATATTTAAAAACTGTCCAATTTGCAAACAAAATGGCCATCCAACCTTTAGATGTGAGAAACTACTTAACATGTCAGTTCCGCAACACATAAATGCAGTAAAGCAAGCTAACATATGCTTTAACTGTCTACGTGCTAATCATCACACTGAAGAATGCAGAAGTGGAAATTGTCTAAAATGTGGTAAGCCGCATCATACTACCCTTCACCTCAATAAATCAAATGCTAAAGAAGATCATCAAACTAGTGTAGTCTTGCTAAACAGAGGTAAGATCGAAGAAGTTATGGTTACGGCTCTAGTGAACGCCATTGACAAGAAGGGGCGTCCTATTCGCTGCAGAACATTACTCGATACTGCATCTACATCTAACCTTATTACTCAAAGATTAGCTAAGACTCTTGACCTTCCACACCACCAATACAGTTTGACAGTTAGTGGACTTGGTGGAATTCAAACATCAACCTCATGCAAAATTACAGCAATTATTCAATCCAGGCACAGTAACTTTCAGAAAAAACTAGATCTGTTCATGGTCCCGGAAATAACTACAAACCATCCATCAAATCTTATTGACAGAAGTGCAGTCAAACTTCCATCAAACATTAATCTAGCTGATCCGACGTTCCATATGCCAGGAAATATCGACATGCTAATTGGGGCAGGGCCAGCACTTTCAACATTTATTCCTGGACAAAGAAAATTATCTATAGCAAATAGACCGGACCTTTTCATGCAAAATACCCATTTTGGTTGGGTTATCGGTGGCGCAATACCTATGCCAAACAAATCTGACAACACCCAAAGACAAACTCAAGAACACTGTCATGTAACTACCACGCAAGCTCTTGAACAACTCTGCAAAATATGGGCAATTGAAGAAGGACCCAAGATAAACCGCTTATCCGAAGAAGAAACCGCTTGTGAAATCCATTATCGAAATAATACTACGAGATGTTCAGATCGAAAATTCATGGTGGCACTGCCATTCAATTCCAAAAAACCGCTGCTAGGAGAATCTCGAGAGCGCGCTTTCATTCGGTTACGAACACTCGAAAACAAGTTTAAGAAGCAACCAAACTTTAAAAAGGAATATTCCAATGTAATTCAAGAATATCTCAACATGGTACACTTGGAATGTTCACCAGAAAACTCACGTGGTTCTGAGGGCTTTTATCTCCCTCACCACGCCGTCATCAAAGAAGACAGTTTAACCACAAAAACACGAGTTGTCTTTGACGGATCGGCGAAGTCTACTTCAGGGATTTCTCTAAATGAAACTCTTATGGTGGGACCGACTATTCAAGACACCATCTTTTCCCCACCTTATGCGATTCCGATTACATTCGATTGCGATTTGTGGCGATATCGAAAAAATGTATCGTCAGATTTGGGTTCGGCCACAAGATCGAAAATATCAGAAAATTTTATGGAGAGATAAGTCTGGAACCATTAAAGACTATCAACTAAAGACAGTCACATTCGGCTTAGCCGCAGCTCCTTTCCTTGCGATACGCACTCTCACACATCTAGCAGACGCTGGAAGGGACAAATATCCATTAGCTTCACAACTTCTGAAACGTGATATGTACGTTGATGACCTCATCAGTGGTGCAAATACTATAGAAGAAGCTGTACAACTCCGCGATGAAGTAAACAACCTGCTTCAGAGTGGCGGATTTAAAGTACAAAAATGGGCCTCGAATGACCGACGTCTACTGGAAGGAATCCCAGACGATCGCATTAACAAAAACCTGCAAATCGATGTGAATCCAATGTTGAAAACTCTAGGCATTTATTGGCAATCTCAATCAAACACCATAGTATATACCCTAGACAAACTACCAACGGAAGTCACAATGAGAGCAATTCTTTCCGAGGTTGCAAAAATCTTCGACCCTTTGGGCCTACTGGGTCCAATCATCTTAGCTGGTCGATTAATTCTTCAGGAATGCTGGCGGCAACATATAACATGGGACCAACCACTGCCAGCTATTATCTTATCGGCATGGAACTCATTCGCGACAGAATTTAACAACGTCAACAACATTACATACCGCCGTCTTGTGATCCCTCCTGAAGTTTTAGATGTTCAACTCCATGGTTTCGCAGATGCGAGCGAACGAGCCTATGGAGCCTGCATGTACGTCAGATGCAGTACATCCACCACAAATATTCATACACACTTATTATGTGCAAAAACAAAGATTGCTCCACTACGAAATGTTAGCCTAGCTAGACTGGAACTTTGTGCCGCATTAATGCTCGCTAACCTGTATGAAACGGTGATGGAAACCACACACCTTAAAATATCAAGTGCTACTTTCTGGTCAGATTCAACGATCGTTCTGCATTGGATCAATACACCCACGTACCAGTTAAAAACGTTCGTTGCCAATAGAGTGGCAGAAATCCAATCCAAAACCCAGGCTACTATACACACATACGTTCGGAAGACAATCCTGCCGATGCTTCCTCCAGAGGTCAGTCGCCGAAAGAATTTATCAAAAATTCTTTATGGAAATCTGGTCCATCTTGGATTAATCTGCCAGAAACGCATTGGCCAAGTTCAATTATCTCTCCACCACACGAAGACGCAGAAAGAAGGAAATTCACATGTTTTACAACTTGTACAAAATTCCAACAATTAGATGACACACTTATAAGAAACTTCAAAACAGTTAATACTCATCACCGGGCTATTGCCTACTGCCTGCGTCTTAGTCCACATAACATTTACAGTGGTGAACTTACTCCAAAGGAACTAATGATGGCTCAGAATAGGATAATCCAATTAATTCAAACGATCAATTTTGCAAAAGACCATAGTCTCCGACACAAACAAAACGTACTAGAGACAAGTAAGCTAAAACATCTCAGCCCATTCATCGATGACATAGGAATTATACGCGTGGGAGGAAGACTCCGTAATGCTAGTGTTTGATTAGACCAGAAACACCCCATTATCTTACCTCAATCTCATCCGTATACAACTTTAATCATCCTTAATGTTCATGAAAGACATTTTCATGCAGGACCCCAAACCACGTTGTATGCTGTAAGAAGAAAGTTTTGGCCATTGAATGGTCGTAACGAAGTAAAACGAATAACACATAAGTGCATAAGATGTATCAGGTCAAACCCACAAACGGCAATCTATCCCATGGAAGAATTGCCTAGGGAACAAGTAACCCAAGCCAGGCCATTCTATCACACCGGGGTCGACTACTGTGGGCCGTTTCACATAAAAGAGAAGAAACACCGCAACCGTGGAAAAATCAAAGTCTATGTGGCAATCTTCGTTTGCCTTGCAGTAAAGGCCGTGCATTTAGAGGTCGTAAGTGACCTTACCAGCGAAGGATTCATTGCAGCATTCAGAAGGTTTATTTCCCGTCGTGGTAGATGCCACAGCATCCACTCTGATAATGGAACTAACTTCGTTGGTGCCAAGAACCAATTAAGGGAAATCTATCAGCAAATTAATTCCGACGAACATTAGCGAAAGGTACAAAGACACCTTACCACAGAAGGCAATGAGTAGAAGTTCATCCCAGCACGTTCACCACACTTCGGGGGTCTATGGGAGGCTGCAGTGAAGTCCTTCAAGTACCACATGAGAAGAGTCGTAGGAGAAGCCCTGCTCACCTTCGAAGAACTGAATACGTTCGTGATAGAAGTAGAAGGAATCCTCAATTCAAGGCCCATCATTCCCCTTTCGTCAGATCCAAACGATCCTTCTGCTATCACTCCCGGCCACTTCCTAATCGGGGATTCTATTACCAATTTACCTGACTATAATTGCGTGCGTGCGTGCGTGCGTGTGTGCGTGTGTGTGTGTGTGTGTGTATGTGTGTATGTGTGTCTGTCATCTTACATGCATACAATGCAATTAATAATATTTGTTGCACTTGACCTTGTATTTAATAGCTGAGACATCAACGTTGAAACAGTAAAAGAAATAATAATAACAGAATAATAATAATAATACTGACATATCCCCTTTTCAGAAAACACAACAGCTGAAATAAGAAGCAGAGTTTTTAATACTTACATCATATTTTAGGGTAAGAAGAACCGTTAGCTCCCTAAATTGTAAGAACAGAAAATTGGTTTCTATATCCCAAAAGATGTAATACTTTTTTATTCTAATGATCAATGAGCACAAAAAACATAGTAAAACTATAATTTCATTATATTTATTATTAGGTTTGTGTTGATGAGTGAAGAAAAAATAAATAATAGTAATATTGTTTTATTTAATATAGGTATAAAGAAACACTAGCAGGAAGAACAGCTAAAAAAACATTACAAGAAAAAAAGGTGTGGGTACTCTAAAAGAATATTAAAACAAATCCATTTGGAAATAATAATTTTATTTTTTTTTACAACTAAAAGAAAAACTATAAAACTACAAACTAAGAAAACAAACTACAAACTAAAAAAAAAACAAAAAAAACTCATGAATGTAGGGAATCTGAAAAAAGAAAACATATTAAAAATCAACTCGATGTAAAGATACTTTTATAACTTACTGGAACTAGAGCTTTATCAATATTTGGATGCTTGCTTTTCAAGCAAGCACCCAAATACAGGTGACCGAGCCATACCTTTTTCCATAAATTTGGTGACCCTCCCACACCCCCAAATAAATGGAAGGGGGTGGGGGAGGCACCTCACTCCCCGGTGATACAATGCAGTAAGTCTAAAAGATCAGGAGTATAAATTAAAAAAGTGACTCAATACAAAATGAATAAAAAATTAAAAAAAAAATCAGAAATAAATGAACTTACTGGCCAACCGGGGGGAAGGCGCTCACGCACCCACTCTCGTAGATCCATTTTTGCTCGAAGCGATCCTTCGTTGGAGCTTTTATATTCGCGATGTATGATCTCGTGAGAAGAAACTAAGATAGGGTGAGACAGGATGATTTGTACATTTTCTTCGATTGGAAAAGTACACGCGCAAATAACCGATATACATTTTATCATATACGAGCAAACAGTTTGCGAATACATTGTATGATATCGCAGGAAGAAATAAAGGTACTTTGTTTTGCACATTTTGATTGAAAAAAGTAATCATGTAAGCGATATGTAGGTATATACAAGCAATCAATTTATTTAATAGACATAGTATTACTAGATGCGAATACATTGTATGATATCGCAGGAAGAAATAAAGGTACTTTGTTTTATACACTTTGATTGAAAAAGTAATCATGAAAGCGATATATGTTTAATATACATTGCATTTCCTTTAAAAACAAATGATAAGTACAATAATACTTACACTATAAGATTATACAAAGTATAATGTTGTGTGAGAACATTATAAAATTAGATCATAAGGGATTTTAACGAATAATGCCCCCAAGGTAAAGTAGCTATTTTATTATCTTTAATAAACCGTTTATTATCATTTGACGATAAACTTAATTTATTGATAGTATAACTGAAATTTTGATGATTTTGCGAACGTATCCCTGAGAATTCGGAAAAACAAATTTCATTATCAAACAGACATCGTTGAAAATCTTCGAATGTCAACTTTCGTTTGGCGCTTAGCGAAACTCCTTTTACTTTCGCAGTTCTTTCTCTACCATCGACTTTCATAATATACATTTTGGGTCTGAGACTTATGAACTCGGTTAAAATTTGGGATTTTAATTCATCTTTCATTAAACCAGGAACTTTTTTATTGACCCGCGGTATACACCATTTATTGTGAATAGGATAATCGCTTGTGTCGAAATGTGATGCCGCGTCTTCGCGTATAATGTCGTAAATAGAGGTGTTACTATTACTGTCGGTTCGCGTAAATTGGTAAATTAAGGAATCCGTATCCATGTAAAGAAGTTGTGGATGAAAGTGAGGAGAAATCCTACTTTGAATATAATCATGATGGAAATCGTACATTTTTAATTTTGACAATTCTAATATGGTGAACCCGAGAAATAAGGGCTTGTTCATTTCAATACATGTCCGTTTCAATTCGACCGCTATTAAATTTTCATTGAAGATAGTAACTCTCTTAAAATGAGGTAACGAAATTAATTTCGAAGCCGCTCGCCAATTGTTTACAACTTTTATATCTCTTTTATTGCGATCACGTTCTAAAAATTTACCGAAAACCGAGTTTATGATCAATTTAAATAAATTCTTTTCAAAGTCACTATTGCTTTTCATTCTAAAATCTGTATTTAAATCTATAAAACTTTTCAACCAATCGGATTGCCTAAATTCAATAACTCTATGAATTTTTTTTAACACCAATCCAAATTTTAAACATTGTTTAAGATTTTCGAAATGAATAACATATTTAGTTTTATTGCTCAATGTGCAACATAATTTTTTCAAATTGCTTTCCTTCGGAGTTATATGTTCGGCACAAAAAGGAAATTGTATATGAGAATCTTGAGTGTGTAAATGTTGCGGATATTCTAAATCAACCTCCAAAGCATAAGATAAGTTATTATCGGACTTGTGGAAAATGCCACTTTTCAACTTGATTTCCATATAGTCAATTTCGTCCGGTGACAACCAGCGAAAATTACCCGTGGGTAACGCTTGGCATTGGGCATAACCATAGAGAGAATTCACGTCCCAATACATTAGGTAGTTGACTTTTTCGCTTGAATCAAATGTGTCATGAAATTCCAGACATTACATACCTATGTACGGAATGAGTTATTCCGCCTCTTATTGCCTTTTCAAGAAATAATATCATCTCAATGTCTGTAAGTAAATCTATGCGTGCTCTAGTTGTTTTAAGAGCGCTTGAATAAGCGAGACTGGGTGTTGTTAAAATTCGGCAGCATCTAAACCATAATAGGTCATTGTGAAATTTCTAAAATCTTCAAATACGTCCGCTAATAGCAAAATGTCTGTTTTCAAATATAGATCAGAGAGAGGAGGCTACAAAGGCTTCTTCCGCAAACACATCTCTTCTTAATGGAAACAGACCTGTGGCTTCAAATCCCTTAACGGCTCTTTCGCCAGACTGAACCTTCAAATAGGCCCAATCAAAAATCTCACTGACGTCAAAATTCGTCATAGCTCCCAGATATGTTCGTAAGAAAATTCTTCATTATAGAATATTTTTAGTGCGCCCATTACCGTTTTATCAAGCGGTTGTAATTTGTGAGTGGTGTGTGGCGGTAAAAACAATATAGTTACATAATTATCTCCGGCAGCAGCAATGACATCAAGGTTTCGCGTATGAGTGTGGTGACCATCAAGGATTAAGAGGACTGGGTTATTCTTAGTTGGGCGGACATTATCAATGAAATGATTGAACCACGTTGTAAATAAATGGGTTTGTATCCATCCAGGCGGGTGAAAGCGGAATAACGTTCCAGGAGGAGCACCTTTTAACTGTTCATTGGAATTTTTTCGCGGGAAAATCATAATAGGTAGAACATAACTTCCAGCTGCATTCATGCACAGTACAACAGTTACTGGGGAACTCCTTTCTGCTGAGATTAAAGCTACGACCTGCCTTTTCCCTTTTAGCGATATTACTTGAGGACATTTCGACTGAAGAATACATAGACCGCAATCATCGACATTATATATTCGGTCAGGTGAAAAATTATTTTTCTACATTATTCCTTCTAGTAGGTCAAAGAATTCAGTGACATTTTCCTTATTGAACCCTGCTACTCGAGCTGCAGACGTCACAGTAGGTCTCCTCATTCTGATAGTATCTCCATGTCTCTGCAAAAGTCACTTCAGCCAGTCTTTACCAGCAGTTTCTGTCAATAGAGAAAAACGATTGGGTAAATTATTGCACCTCGCTAATTGAAATGCTAGAGAACGGATATCTTTCCTTGTCAGGCCAAAAAATTGTTGATCCATCAGGACAGCATATTCCACAAGTTCCTTCTCTAACGTTTGAGACAAAACAGGTTTTCTGTCTAGCTTAGCTTTTGCGATTTTTTCGTCACCTTTTCTGCAGTAAGTAAAAAGTGTAGTTCTAGGAACGTTAAAATGTTTTGCTGCTTTTAGTATCCCATCTATTTTTCTCTTACTGCAATAACTGCCTTCTGCATGTCTTGTTCTGGCCATTTATGCTCTTTAATGTTCGCAACGGCATTTTTCTAAAAAAAAGTTTTCATATTAAATGGAATTGCTTATGTGGAATAGTCCACAATAGCAAACCTATTGATATTCCACAAATGCGTAACAGTAAACAGTATAGTGATACTACAAAATGTCAGCCACCCGCCAAATCATTTCTGATTAAACACAGCGACACCTATAACAAACATAGGATTACATATTATTATTTCGAAATACACTTAGAGTAGTACCTAATACAGCAACTAGAATGTAGATGACACTTCTAGTTTTAGTGCAAAAATGGTATTCCACATTACCTGACCTATTCCACATTCACCCATTTTACTCTAAATATAAAGACTCCCTTCTTTATATCATGTTTCCAATGGCATTGACGGCGAAACAAATTGTTACGGTGGTTCCTCTATCTGCTGATGTCACTTGTCCGACTTGTTTTGACTTCTTACTGGCTATCACTTTTTGAAATTCTTAAATAGCCGTGCATCCGGTTTCGTCCCAATTATATATATCTTGAACATCGAAATTGTTATTATCACGCACCTTCTTTAAATTTGTAAAGAAGTCGTTAACATTTTTTTATAAAACTCGTAGCGCGAGACAAGCTTGCAGCTTCAGGTGCTCTTAAATTCACTTCTGGATTTTTGGAAAGAAAACCACGAAACCCATCTTTTTCATCAGCATTGTTTGTTGATTAGCTACCAGTTGCAGTGCTTGCTTTTTAGTTAGATGCATGTTACTGCATGATAGTAAATATTCAACTAGGAGTTTTTCTTCAGAAACAGTAAATATTTGTGACTTTTTATATTGACTGCTTTTTTCTTCAAATTTTTGTAATTTTTGTTCGTTCAACGTCTTAGTGTACTTCTATCGATTCGATACTTAATAGATGTTTTTCTTAAAGATGCACCCTCCTTTACCTCACGTATGGCGTTTTCTAATTCTGTGATGGTACGTTTTTCTCTTTTGCGTGTTATTTCAGAAGGTTTGTATCGAAAAAGCATTTTTCATATAATTAACCTGTGAGAGAAAAGATTAGGCATTAAAAAAAATACAAACAAAATACAAATAGGACTCGCGTATTAAGGTTTCCGAATTGTTTTTAACTTTAGTCAGGAAAATTGTTGCTGTTGTAACACCCTCGCCGGGAATCGAACCCGGGACCTTTGGCTTTACCCACCAATTTTCTGACCATTAAGCTTAATGGTACAATTTTCCCTCATTAATTTATTTTGTAGTGGGGAAAAAAGTCGAAAAATCCTAATCTGGAATGGGTATTGCCTCTGAGTAGTTTGTTAAATTATCCTGAAAAGTCAGTATGTACTTGTTACCGACTTCGGTTAAAGGAAAGGGTCCAACGATGTCGATAAAGCACTTTTGCATAGGTCGAATAGAAATGTCTATAATTACCATGGGATGATTTTGAATATTGGCTAACTTGTTCATTTGACATCTTCCACATTTTTTTATATAATCGCGGATATGCTCGTTCATATTTCATATTCATAAAGTATTTTTCTAATACCGTTTGGAGAATATTCCTCGGTATCTTCGTAAGTAGATGCTTCTGTTAAAGTGTTCTTAAATATAAGCCTTAGCATTGCGCGCACTTCTTAGAAAAATATTTTAGAAATTATCACTATTGGAATAGCTACACTAGTAATATTGTGGACTGGTAAGTCATTGATAGCCTGAGCCGGCGAAGCTAGTGGTTCATTTGCTAACAGAAAACTCGACAGCCGTTTTTGAACCCGGTGCGTGCACTGTACCCGTGGGCTGAACCTCTACAAGTTCGGGCTTCTCAGCGTACGGTTCCTCTACAGCGTCAAACTCGCCATCGGATGAACGAGCCCTTCCTTGGGCGGTAGCTCTGTCAGACACCCCACACCGACTCTGGAACCCCCATCCCTGCCGCCTCTGCCATATCCTAAAGGGCTGAAGCAGTAGCCTTCGTTGTATCATTGTCCATTAATCCATTGCATTGTTTTGGTTGTCCTTAGCGCCTTGCAAGCATTTTTGAGGTGTCGTTCGCTAGAAAGGTCGTGCCCCCACCACGACAAGGTGACAACCAAGGGGGAAGGGGGGGAGTGAAGCTCGCTAATCCATTCATGCGCGTCACTAAGTAGATGACGAGGTATTTGGCTATTGGATGATTTATTGTTTTTGTTGGTGAGAGGTTACAATCATTTCGGCCGAGATGTTGCCGCCGCGGCTTTGTTATATATTTTAAGTACTGTAATGGTAAGGGGAGAGAATGTACGCTCAGTGGCATGATTTATTTATACAACGTATTTTATTATTAGGTGTTTAGACGTTGCGGTGTCGGGCTGGAGAAGGATCTCATCGTTGTCAAACGATCCTGTCGAAAAAGGAATGAGAGAATATTCCTCCCCGGATGGTGGAGCAGACGAAGCTGGAGATGATAGATTTTTCCAAACCTAGGGCTTCCAGAAGAATGTTATTCCTGGAGCATCAGGTGCCGTGAGCTCCCATGATGAGGGCGAGTACATGCAAAGGGCGACCAGGAAGAGAAGCCTTGACAGTATCCAAAAAATTGGAGTTTGAATACGTCGCAATTTTGTTGGTGTGTGCGACGTGAAGCAGCTCCGGTCGCCCCCATGAAACGCCAACATCGGCAATGATGGCGATGGAGTCCTTCACGAAGAGGAGGTTCGGGTTCCTCAGACGGCCGTCGGAATTCCAGAACCTCGATTCGGTTCTAGTTTCCCAGCCCTTTTTTCGAGCAGCATCCGACAGGATTCCTACCAGGTTGTCGTGTTCGTAATTCGTTCGTAGTGGATCAACAGACACTTTTGAAGAATGTGGCTGGTGGTTTCCACAGCACGACAACCGGCTCTACAGCGGAGTTGTTCGAAGAGGAGGCGTTGGTTGTGGAGGCCTCCCACAGTTGGTAAAACCCCAGCTCGAAAACGGATGACCTTCATGTAGCTGGAGACGTTACAGAAAGATGGAGGGGAACGGATCCAGTTGATGACCTGTGGCGGCGAGTAATGTGTGGTCACGCCAGAGACCCCGTTGTTCCCTCTGTGATCCATACGGTCGATGCAACCTAGCAAGGCGTTCGGCTAGTTTGAGTATGTGCGACGAATCCAGGATGGGAAGGAGTTGTGGATCGTCGCACAGTGTGAGGTTGTGTAGCCATTTGAGGAGTATGTCTGGCATGCGGGCTGCGAAACAAGTCCAAGCCCGCCACCCTTGATCTCGGCGTATAGGAAGTCGTTGCACGATGACGAGAGCAGATGGAGAATCGTCTTCACTGTACGGCGAATGCCCTTGTCTAACAGATCGAGCGCTCCACGGGATACAGAGGGGAACTGAAACTGATAGAAGAATTTCGGAAGGAGATAAGTTGTTGCCAGTTCCAGTTTTTACCACGGTTTCAACGGGGCATTCTTGATTCGCTGCAGGGCGGTAGAGATGTCGGTGGAGATGGGCGTTTGGGTTCCAGTAGGGTAGAAACGAAACCCAAGATACCTGAATAGTTCTTCGGGGCGAATTTGGGGAAAGGGATCACCGCCAATGTACACACGGCTCTTGGTGAAGGTGTAGTTTATTACTGTTTAATTGCATGCCTCTTGCTTGAGTGATGTGGTTGACCACCCTGACAAGATGTTGTTGATCGTCAAGAGAAGTCGACATGAGGACCAGGCCATCCGCATAGCCCAGGATGCCGTATAATTTTCCCGGAAATGACAAGAACTCGTCCATGACGACGTTGAAGTGAAGGGGGAGAGATGAGATCGCCTTGTTTGACGCCACGTTCGATGTTTATTGGCGGGGAGGTGCATTGGCCGCAGGAGTTTATGATAGTACAGCTCGTCAGTGAGGAGATGATATAAGCGGGGATCCACGCCCAAACGAACTAGGGCTCGCTCAATGACAAGGTGAGGGTCTGTGTCGAGAGCCTTGTGCAGTGGTGATGTGAAAGGGCCTGATATGTTCCCGTTGATGTAGGATGAGGATTCACAGAGTGACGGCGTTGACCAGGGTGCCGTTAAGAGAGATGAATCCTCACTGGGACCTACTGAGAGGAAGGGTGGCGAGCGTCTTGGTCAGGATACGATGGAAAATTCTGACCAGGAGTGGGGCGACGGTGATGGACCTCCAGTTGTTGATATTGAAGTTAGCTATCCCTTTTGGGATCAAGGTGGTACGACATTTGTGCAGTGTGGAAGGAGAGGCTCCAGTAAGCAACATAAGGTTGAATAGAAGAGCCAGACGTCGAGTGGGTATATGGTTGACCTCGCGCAGGCGCATACCATCAGGTCCAGCAGTATCAGACATCTTTGTTGATTCCGGATGTCCTCTTCGGTGGCGGGAGCATAGAAAAGATTGTGTGAAGGTTTGACATCACACAGTGTAGGAAGGCCTTTGCTGATGTCGGGCATGCCAAAGATCCGGGAGTAAGCCCCATAAAGATGATCTAGATGGGAGGTGGTCGGCAGCTGCTCTAGATCAAGACCGTCGATGACCTTTTGGGCAAGCATGACTCTATTGTTGTTGTAGAGCTCCTGGGCTAGTCGGTANATGAAACAAAAACAGGACAGTTTTCTTATTGATATACCCGAGGCAATCGATCCAAACCGGGTAGTAGCTTTCTAACGTTTTGATGAAAGATTTTTTTCCTTTTCTAGCAGAAGTGTCACAGTCACTAAATGCGTGTAAGAATAATAAGTGCTCTTTACAACTAAGATATGATAATGATATGATTTAGTACGTCTTCGATAGCTTTTTCGACAAAAAGAACATCAGCACCATCTTCGACTACTTTCGTAGTGATATTAACAGTTTTTTATCTCTCAACGAGCATGTTGACCAAGCTTTTTTATTAAATCGATTTGGTAGAAATTTGTCTTGGCTGATTGGCATTATCATTGTGTTTTTGTGATCAGATTGATTTTCTGAGGACTGTAAACTTCTTTATACTGATTTGCATCAAGAACCACCCTTTGCAGGGAATGAGGAACTGATTAAATTATAATATCTTTACTGATTGACAGGTACTACTCTCATCTGCGATCACACCCTGACTCTGACACACCAAACGCACAATCGCTTCACTTGGTTAAAGGTGGGTGACGCAGGCGCATAAAATAAATCGTAAGCATACATCCATTTACAAAAAAGCATAATTCTGTGCCACCACTTTTTACTTTTGCGATCAATACCATATAATGATTGCAGCTGGTCAAACTTATAGACTCCGTTCATATACTTATTGTGATAAGAAAGAACTTAGGGTACGGAACTTTCGTGACGTTTCCATCTGCGCGTCTTCGATTTCCTTGTCAGAATTGTGGAAATTAGAGAGCAAATGGACTGCACGCGTGTCTTGCCACTTAATTGCATTTATTTAACAAGAAATTATCAAAATAAAGTCTATAATAGTTATCTTCTATAATTGTGGATAAATTTTTAACAACGTGTGCTCCTGGCCCCTTTTAAACTTTACCAGCAATTTTCCCTGTATATATCTCAAAATGTAAGCAGGGACCTATTTCATTAAAATCATCCAAACTTTAAAACCCCTTTTTGGAAGATGTTGTTTTGGAGAGCTGCGGCCTTTAAATTTAATCATAGATTCGTCGACTGTCACGTGTTCATGGAGTTCCATACCATTATTAAATTTTTCTCGTATAAGTTTTATTCTTGAGTAATCGAACCGAGTTTTTTAAAATTAATTTATTTAATGCAAAAAAACAACAATCGAATTGTAATACATAAGAAGTTACGCTTAATAATAAAATTGAAATTACTGTCCCACTCTTTTTACAAGGTATGTCACGTCAGTGCTTATAGGGCCAAGCTGGAAGAACGGGTTTTTATTATCCTGTTCTGGAAATGATATTTATTCCTTCTTTTTATAAAATTTCCATATAGCTCCACAGGTGATGACCAAAATCATCAGGAGGATTGGTACGTAGTAGCTCCCAATAGTCGCGATATGCAGTGGATGAATATCAGATCATTGTAGAGCATGTTGTCGTTCAGATGTCGCGCTCTCTGGTACCTTCTCCTTGCTCTCCTTGTTTTTTGTTATAATATAGTAAGTTCCTCCGACCACTGG
This sequence comes from Agrilus planipennis, assembly GCF_000699045.2. Classification (NCBI taxonomy): domain Eukaryota; kingdom Metazoa; phylum Arthropoda; class Insecta; order Coleoptera; family Buprestidae; genus Agrilus; species Agrilus planipennis. Next base: position 1,102,447 of record NW_020438927.1, read on the forward strand.
TTGTTTTTTACTTTCTTGTTCGTTTTGACTTAGTGGAATGGCAAGATTCATTACTGCCTTCAGATTCGTATTTATTTGTTTAGCAAAAAGATCAACCTTACCCTGGTATTGTATATTCCAAGAGAAATCTTAGAACGACATTTCTCCTCTTCGTTCAAATACTTTATCTACAAGTTGTTGTAACTGTTCCGGCTCGGTCGGAAGACTAGCACTTCTGAGTGTAATCTTGTCAACCGCCTCCAGAACGGGGAAGGTTATCCTATGTCCTCTCGGGTGTGTTTTTCTAGTTAGGTGTCTGAGGGCCGTTGTGGTTCGTTCAACCTACTTAATCTCATGCTCATATCTACATTTTTGAGCTGAGCTTCCTATTTTCTATCTTTTTGTAAGTTGTGTTCTTTCAGGCGAGGCCTTTGCTTCACCCTGGATGAATGTCTGGGTTTACCCCCACGTTTGAGGCGGTGGATCTGGATTCATGTTTCTCTGTCCCTTGTCCACAGTTGTTTGAATGATTGTTTAGCGTTGTTGTTAATTTGATGATCTCTCAGTTGATTGACAACTTTCTTCTTACAATTTTAGGATAAATATCGATCGGATTGACAACGTTCTTCTTACATTTTTTTTTATAAATAACGGAGCACACTTTTAACTTTATTTATTAAATTTTCCGCATCGTCCTACTAACTTGATTTTCATTTTCTAATTACATTATTATTACTGCCAACTTATGTTTTAACTCTATATAATAATTTAACATGATGACAAATAAAATTAATTCACATCAACAAGCGCGCTTAGCCCTGCTATGAATTTTTATTGCGGGCCGATGCCCGTTACCACAACTTGGTTTCCGCCTCTGACCACGAGGAGGTGGCGCTATTTCCACTATCTAGCACTTTAAAAACCTTGCGACTTCGACGGTTAAATCGCTTTCTCAAACACTTTTCTTTTGCTTTCTTTCGCTTTTTATCCCATTCCAACAATGGTACTCAAGCCCGATGTACCATTGTGCCCTAGGGACAGTGGGTAGGGATAGATATTGAGGATTTGACGTGCAGCTCCTCGCCACGTAATGGCTAATCCACACGCCAGCACTAGGTATACATGTGTCCTGGGTGGTATTGAGGGCCGGTGTGAGCCTATCCATGCCCCGCTAGTACGTTAGTGTTTGAGGTCACGATATTGGCGTCTACCGATAACGTCGTCGTCCCCCCACGGGTCCATTCCTCAACATAGACCGAACCCTCCGCTCGGTTCTCTTATGGCGCCCCGGGCTTGGAGGTCTAATCCCATGGTACCAGGGCACCACTGGCTCCTCTACAGCGTCAAACTCGCCATCGGATGAACGAGCCCTTCCTTGGGCGGTAGTCTGTCAGACACCCCACACCGACTCTGGAACCCCCATCCCTGCCGCCTCTGCCATATCCTAAAGGGCTGAAGCAGTAGCCTTCGTTGTATCATTGTCCATTAATCCATTGCATTGTTTTGGTTGTCCTTAGCGCCTTGCAAGCATTTTTGAGGTGTCGTTCGCTAGAAAGGTCGTGTCCCCACCACGACAAGGTGACAACCAAGGGGTGAAGGGGGGGAATGAAGCTCGCTAATCCATTCATGCGCGTCACTAAGTAGATGACGAGGTATTTGGCTATTGGATGATTTATTGTTTTTGTTGGTGAGAGGTTACAATCATTTCGGCCGAGATGTTGCCGCCGCGGCTTTGTTATATATTTTAAGTACTGTAATGGTAAGGGGAGAGAATGTACGCTCAGCGGCATGATTTATTTATACAACGTATTTTATTATTAGGTGTTTAGACGTTGCGGTGTCGGGCTAGAGAAGGATCTCATCGTTGTCAAACGATCCTGTCGAAAAAGGAATGAGAGAATATTCCTCCCCAGATGGTGGAGCACACGAAGCTGGAGATGATAGATTTTTCCAAACCTAGGGCTTCCAGAAGTATGTTATTCCTGGAGCATCAGGTGCCGTGAGCTCCCATGATGAGGGCGAGTACATGCAAAGGGCGACCAGGAAGAGAAGCCTTGACAGTATCCAAATAATTGGAGTTTGAATACGTCGCAATTTTGTTGGTGTGTGCGACGTCAAGCAGCTCCGGTCGCTCCCATGAAACGCCAACATCGGCAATGATGGCGATGGAGTCCTTCACGAAGAGGAGGTCCGGGTTCCTCAGACGGCCGTCGGAATTCCAGAACCCCGATTCGGTTCTAGTTTCCCAGCACTTTCTTCGAGCAGCATCCGACAGGATTCCTACCAGGTTGTCGTGTTCGTAATTCGTTCGTAGTGGATCAATAGACACTTTTGAAGAATGTGGCTGGTGGTTTCCACAGCACGACAGCCGGCTCTACAGCGGAGTTGTTCGAAGAGGAGGCGTTGATTGTGGAGGCCTCCCACAGTTGGCAAAACCCCAGCTCGAAAACGGATGACCTTCATGTAGCTGGAGACGTTACAGAAAGATGGAGGGGAACGGATCCAGTTGGTGACCTGTGGCGGCGAGTAATGTGCGGCCACGCCAAAGACCCCGTTGTTCCCTCTGTGATCCATACGGTCGATACAACCTAGCAAGGCGTTCGGCTAGTTTGAGTATGTGCGGCGAATCCAGGATGGGAAGGAGTTGTGGATCGTCGCACAGTGTGAGGTTGTGTAGCCATTTGAGGAGTATGTCTGGCATGCGGGCTGCGAAACAAGGAAGTCCAAGCCCGCCAGCCTTGATCTCGGCTTACGGGAAGTCGTTGCACGATGGCGAGGGCAGATGGAGGATCGTCTTCACTGTACGGCGAATGCCCTTGTCTACCAGATCAGGCGCTCCACGGGATACAGAGGGGAACTGAAACTGATAGAATTTCGGAAGGAGATAAGTTGTTGCCAGTTCTAGTTTTTACCACGGTTTCAACGGGGCATTCTTCATTCGCTGCAGGGCGGTAGAGATGTCGGTGGGGATGGGCGTTTGGGTTCCAGTAGGGTAGAAACGAAACCCAAGATACCCGAATAATTCTTCGGGGCGAATTTGGGGAGTAGGATCACCTCCAATGTACACACGGCTCTTGGTGAAGGTGTAGTTTCTCTCTTACCGGTAGTAGATTGTCGCAAAGGTTTTTTAATTGCTGTTTAATTGCATGCCTCTTGCTTGAGTGAAGTGGTTGACCACTCTGACAAGATGTTGTTGACCGTCAAGAGAAGTCGCAATGAGGACCAGGTCATCCGCATAGCCCAGGATGCTGTATTTGTTTTCCCGAAAATGAATGCCGGCCTATTGTGGTTTCGAGTCTGAACAAGAACTCGTCCATGACGGCGTTGAAGTGAAGGGGGAGAGACGAGATCCCCTTGTTTGACGCCACGTTCGATGTTTATTGGCGGGGAGGTGCATTGGCCGCAGGAGTGGATGATAGTACAGCTCGTCAGTGAGGAGATGATATATCTGTTGAAGCGGGGATCCACGCCCAAACGAACTAGGGCTCGCTCAATGACAAGGTGAGGGTCTGTGTCGAGAGCCTTGTGCAGGTCGAGGGTGGTGATGTGATAGGGCCTGATATGTTCCCGTTGATGTAGGATGAGGATCCACCGAGTGACGGCGTTGACCAGGGTGCCGTCAAGAGAGATGAAGCCTCACTGGGACCTACTGAGAGGAAGGGTGGCGAGCGTCTTGGCCAGGATACGATGGAAAATTCTGACCAGGAGTGGGGCGACGGTGATGGACCTCCAGTTGTTGATATTGAAGTTAGCTATCCCTTTTGGGATCAAGGTGGTACGACATTTGCGCAGTGTGGAAGGAGAGGCTCCAGTAAGCAACATAAGGTTGAATAGAAGAGCCAGACGTCGAGCGGGCAAATGGTTGACCTCGCGCAGGCGCATACCATCAGGTCCAGCAGTATCAGACATCTTTGTTGATTCCGGATGTCCTCTTCGGTGGCGGGAGCATAGAAAAGATTGTGTGAAGGTTTGACATCACACAGTGTAGGAAGGCCTTTGCTGATGTCGGGCATGCCAAAGATCTGGGAGTAAGCCCCATAAAGGTGATCTAGATGGGAGGTGGTCGGCAGCTGCTCTAGATCAAGACCGTCGATGACCTTTTGGGCAAGCATGACTCTATTGTTGTTGCAGAGCTCCTGGGCTAGTCGGTAACCGGTGATTCTGGCTCGTCGCTTCTAATGTTGATGAGTGGGAGCCTTCGGGGGCTGGGGAGTCGTCGCAAGTCCGGTTGTTGTCCTCCCTTTATCACGCATGCGGAGAAGAAATTCCTCCGGGACGGTTTCCGCATTGGCGTTTGAATGGAGGAACAGTGTGATGTCCCCTGCGGTGGTGGAGTCGTCGGACAGCAGCAGCCGTAGGTATTCTCCTACAGGGTCATCTACGGTTTGTTGTCCGGTGTAGAGTTGGGGAAGGGAGGCGAGCTGCGGTGAGTTATTGTCCGGGGTCTTAGCCGGGGCTCGAAGGACTTCAGGGGCACTCGAGATGAAAGTGTCGGATTTCGGGGAAGCTGGTGTTATTGAAATGGAGGGTATGAAGGCAGAAAGCTCGGAAGGGTCCTTCCCGGGTTCTGTTTCTTTGAAGTCGGTGCGGATTCGGTCTACCTCTGTTCTGTAACGTTGGGAGCGCCTAGAGTTTTGATGGCTATTACGTCATGGTTGAATTTCTCAGAGAGATGCCTTGGTAGTTGTGAAACTGGTCCTCAACAGCGTAGTTCTTCCAGGACGATGTGATATACTTCGAGGGTTGTGAATCGGCGCTCCTTTCTGCGATCGGATTCTTCAACCTTGGCTTCGTACTCGGTGCAATGGGCGTGGCGAAAGGGTTGAGTAAGGCTGGTCTTAGTCTTAAATTCCCTATCGCACTATTTACATCGTAGCTCAACTGGAGGGTGGCAGTAATAGCGTTGGTGTTGTTTTGATCTCTCTAAGGAGGAGAAGTGGTAATGGCAGGCCTGCAACAGGGCACCGGCAGGCAATCGGTATGGAGGAGTTCCGTAGAGGACAGTGGAGCCTGTTGTGACGTGGAAGACTCCTTTTTAAGGCGAAGGAACGTCCACAAAGATGACAAGTGGGGCGCTCATCAGGCATGGATAGTGACGCACTTGGCCGTTCTTCAAGTGTAGTTACTAGAATCCTAGGAACCCTGGACCTGGTATTGTAGTGTCACCGTTGCTCGGGGTATTCCCGTTTGGGGTCGTAGCGGGCGGAGCCTTATTTCCGGCCCGTACGTTTGAAAACGCAGCCGAGCAAGGACAATTATTTCTTTGACCACGGATGGTTCGATCTATTCCTTCTCGCAACTTTCGATAGAAACGTAGGTGTTTTAGTTAAATAAAAAATATATAGATATATATATAAAATGGAAATGAAATTATTTATTTANTATATATATGAAATGGAAATGAAATTATTTATTTATTTACAAAGCATTATCCAAAGAGATAGAACAAACAAAAAGACATACATTCATACCTTAACAATAATATATACAATCAACATTCATTCGTCCATTCATGTCGGAAATAGGTAAAAATAATATCCGTATATATATATACACACAAAAGTCTCTTTCTTTTGGGGAGGGCTTGTAACAGGTACACAGATTCACAACAATCGCGGTCGGCGACGGCCTTGACTATGGGATGTCGGAGATCGAGACCCGTACTCGCGACTTCGGCGGAGTGGTCGGCAGCGGGGAGAGTAGCGGAGTCGGCGGTGATGGCATTGTCGAGAGCGGCAGCCAGAGTTCGGCCGGTGAAGGCAATGCGGTCTGTAACGATATTGGCTTGGCGGCTGCATCGCCGTAACGACGGCGGTCGGTTGGCGGAAGATGACGTCGGAGCACCAGAGGTTCGGCGCGTACCGCTCTTCTAACGTGCAGAATAAGGCGTTTAGCTCTTGGTGGAACGTCCGCCCAAATGGTTTTGGAGTCCGTCGTAGCTTTCTTCGGGTGGCGACGATTTGTCGTTCCTTTCTACGCTGGTCCCGAAGTCTGTGTTCTTTTTTTGCCGAGTGGCTGGCTCGTGGCATCGGTAGTATGTACAGGAGCTGCATGGTAGCTAATTACTGCTAGCAAGGGTAGCTACTGGAGCCAAAGGTAGCCACTAGAGCTAAAAGTAGCTACTAGAGCTAAACGATAGCCGAATGGTTCTGAATATCGATTCTTTTTTTTTTGTTTTCGGGAAAGGGGAAATCTTCAAAAGACACCCTGCCGTCTGTATTACAGGGTAGTGTTGGATTCACCCTGAAGGAGCGCCTACGAACTGAAACCCCTCTACCTCAGACCGTTCTAGGACCAATGAAGTTGGTCCTCTTCAGCCATATGTGTAATTTTGTAATCTGATTTGTGATTTTAAATTTTAGGTTTAGTGAGTGTTACTTGTATGTGGGGTGTGTGTGTGTGTTTGTATGTAGTTGGGGTGGTTTTGTGGTTATCTGATGGAGTTGGGTAGGGAATTAAGGTGGTCGATGTAATCATCGGGAAAATTCTGCGGGGAGTATGTGTATGTGTGGAGATGGGGTTATCCGTTTGGATGGCCCTTTTAATAAATTTGATCTGAAGTGTAACGATACGGTCTGTGATGGGTGGGATATCTACGCTGTTGTACATGTCTTCTGAAGGGAAGAACCTTCCTAGTCTGGCGATTTTTCTTTCGGTGGCGAAGGGGACTTCTAGTTGGCTATCGGAAATGTTTGTTAGTGAGACTGCTCGGTAATCGATTAGTGGTCTTACGAAAGTTTTGTATGTGTGGAGCAGTGTTTCTATGCTACATGATTGTATGGTGCCGTTTAGGAGAGATAAAAGGTTTGCCGGCTTTCGAACTTTGTCTAGTGTTATTGCTAGATCCTTGTGTGAGTTCGTAGTATGTGTGAGTGTTATTCCCAGGTATTTTATTTCCTATTGTAGTCGTAAGTGGGTGCGGCAAATTTGAATATTAATGTGGTCGGGTGAAAGTGTGGGTTTGCACGTGTACCTATCATGTGTAAATAATATTAGTTGTGATTTATCAGGGTTTGGTTTTAATCGCCATTTATTGAGCCATTGTTCTAGGAGTTTGATTTGACGTTTTAGTTTGTTGTTGTAGAAGTAGGAGGTTAGCCGTTAGCCCAGTACGCCGTATCGTCTGCATACTGACATAGGCTGACGGTGTTTTCGATAGGTTGGGGTAGATCGTGGCAGAATATGTTGTAGAGATGCGGGACGAGCACTGTGCCCTGTGGTACTTCTGCGTTAAGTGAGAAAGTTCGCGAAAAAGTATTACCGATTTTGATTCAGGAGGGTCTGTTCGTTAAAAAGGAGTGTATTAATTTCACGAAGTAATTTGTACAAGAAGCCGTTATGTCATACGGTGTCGAAAGCTCTTTCGAAATCTAAGGCGATTGCAAGTGTGCAGCCGCCTGTGTTTATGTACGAAGGACTGAGTCAAGAGGGGAGCGTTTTTTTTCGGAACCTAGTTTGTGAATTTGGAATGATATGGTTGTGATCGCAGTATTCGTTTAGACGGGACGCGATAATACGTTCGAATATTTTTCCGGAGTTCTTTACTAGGGAGATAGGGCGGTATGATTTCGCGTCTATATGGTCTTTTCCTGATTTAGGTATCATTATTATATTCGCGCTTTTCAAGGTTGTGGGATAATATCCGGTTGTAAGTATACCGTTGTAAATGCAGGTAAGATATTCTATTACTGAAGGCGGTAGGTTTTTAATAATGCTGTTCGTTATTCCATCTTCTCCCGGAGAATTGTTTTTATGTTTCGCGAATGTGTTTGCTATATCGTCAGAAGTAATTTCGCGCAAAATGTTGTGTTGGGTGTAGCATGCTGTTTGAAGTACTTGTGTGGTATGTAAATTTACGGATCTAATGTGTGTCGCGTCATGCTGTGGGGCCGTGTGTGTGGTGTGTAGTAATTCAATTGTATCCGTGAACGCGCTTGCATTTTCTGCGGGTGTGTTATAAATCTGATTATTGACGATCAAGTGGCTGATGGGAATTGTTTTTTGCCCAGTTAGTGTTTTGAATTTTTTCCAGAATTGGGAGCCGTTATGGTAATTTAATTTTGAACAAGATTCCTGCCATCTTTTTTGTTGATGGTTGTTGAGTTCGTGGCGGACTAGGACTTTTAACCTGTTCCATTCTGTTTTAACGAGTAGGTTGCGTGAGTAGTATAGCTATAGGGATTCTGTGACAGTTCGATGGCCTGTCCAACCTCAGTCCTTACCATGACCTCTAATGGCAACTTGGAGGCCATTCTTCGTGCGGAAGACTGAAACGTCTTGCTAAAAATGTGTTTTGTTTGACCTCTAAGACACGTTGGAGGTGATTCTTCAGCTGAAGAAGTTCTTAAGAGCCTCTGGATTGTCCTAATACTGGGCGGAGCCTATTCGAATTTGAATTTCGCGCGCGGTTGAAGGTCAGTGCAGTGTTTGCTCAACGTTGTTGACGATACTTTGTAACTTTGGTCTTTTGAATATTTGTGTAGATAAGAGGATACGTCACAAAACAGGACTGAACCTGCATAGATTTACTGAGAATGATTACGTTAGGGTTAGAGGAGTTCAAATTTTATCATATAAAAGTTCTAAGCAGGAAACCAGTTGAAACTTTGGTTTTAGACATGCTACATCCATCTACAATTAACAGCAGCTCTACTAAATACGGTTTAAAAATGGAATCTTCTGCTAAAGAAAAATATGAACAAATTTACAACTGTACTGTTAAACGGATTGGTGTAATTGTCAGTAAATATCAGCCTTGGCTTTGTGCATGTCTTGATAGAGTTGTCATTGATGACGGTTGTATTTCTAAAATTATTGAATTTAAATGTCCTCGTACCTGTGAAAATAAACCGGTTATCAATGATGCTGATCAAGTTAGTAACGTTAAGTATTTGGAATTTATTAATGATAAGTTGTAGCTCAAAAAATCTGATGTTTATTACACTCAAGTTCAAGAACAAATGTACGTCACTGGCATGAGTGTTTGTGATCTGTTTGTTTTTTCACCAGTTGAAGATGGCTGTTGTTTAATAGAAGTCCACAGAGACGAAGAATTTTTAAAGAGTGTAATTTTGAAGAGCGAGAAATTCTATTTCGAGTAATATTTGCCAGCTTTGTTTGCAACAGTAGCAACTACTGATATTAATAAAGAAAATACTAGTAACAAAGATGAAAATACTGACAATTGAGATAGTAGTAATAAAGAAGAAGAAACTGCAAACCAAAAACGAAGCTTTACTGGAAGTGATCTTACAAATATTTTAACATAGTAATTTATTTTCTATAATTTATAATGGCATAAAAGCACCAATTGTTGTGATTTTAACAAATAAGCTAAGAGTAATCAGTTAAAAGTTAAATAATTAGTTTGATAAGTAGTTACTGAAAAATTAATATTTATTAAATTAGTAAAGAGTGTTATTGTCTGTTACAATACTATCAATTTAAAAGAATTTTATTAATCGTTACATGTTTTACAAAAATCTTAATTATTTATGTAATTAATAGCTGAAAATAAATGTACAGTTTCTTTCAATCATAAATTTGTATTTTTACAAGGACTCACTGACCAACTTTTATGAGTAATAAAATATTCTCATCCCTCATTTTCAGGATCTTTGTTATCAAAAATAATTGGAGGCTGTAAATTTACCAAAACACAACAAATGTGCAAAATATCATCAATGCAATGGAACAAATGTTGTGGAATTTTATGCAATATTTGATATGTACTTAACCGCTGCATAATTCTTTCAACATGAATCCTAACCCTTGCAACGCTGTATGTCTGTTGAGTTTCTTCACTTGAAAATTCATTTTTTTTCTCTAGAAAAGGCGGCATGACCATTTCCACTTTCTTGCCACTTGCGTCAATCACTGTTTTTATTTCTGGAAAACCTTTATCAGCCAAAACTATGTCACCATTCTCCAATAAATCCAACAACCCTGACTTCTGTCCTCCAGCTACGTCAGATCTCAAGGATATAAAACCTCCAGGAGTTATACCAATAAGAACTTTGGCCGTGAAATACTTTTTGTATTGTGAGTAAGTAAGAGCACGGTTGTCGACACTTGTAGGAATATCTATTCGAAATTCAGTGCAATCAGTTATGACTCTGGTGTTATTATAATCAGGTAGAAAACAATCAGGCATTGTTTCTTGTACTGAGTCGATATCTAGCCAAAATACTAAATTTCTTGTCGCACTAGCAATATATTGTAGGATTTCATAAAAAATTGTTGAAATTGTTGTTCTGTGAACACTAAATAATACACCAAGTGCCGAAAATGTTAATCCAGTTTTAATTTTCATTAAAAAAATTAATAGTCGGTCTTTTTTTGATACAATGTATTTTCGTGGCGTAGGTGTACATAGTCTACTCAATGAGAAATCAAAATTTGGGAATGATACACCGGCCAGATCAATGATTTCTTCTTTTGTCACCGATGCGAATCCTCTGAAGATTTTATTATCCGCTTGACTTTCCTTATCAGGAAACGTTTTTTGATCAGTCCCACATTCTTTATTAACAAATTTTTTATTACTAGCATTAATTGTTATCGGCCTATATCTTCAACTACTTCTGTCTGAGTTTCAGCATGACACAAATCATTTGTGACATAACGATTGCAAATAAACGTTTGAGAATTGACATCAGAGTTTGAATAAAAATGAACTTGACACTCTTGGTCAACTTTTAAAGACACAATCGGAGGGTTATCATATTCATTTATCACTTCCATCGGTTCTAATACCGTGAGTTCAGAACTTGATTTTGGAGGTGATTTTTTTATCTGCTGGTTTATTAAACGCTTGTATCTGAAAATATGAAATTATTATAATTATGTTATTAACATTGGTCTAATTTTACCAAATAATGTTTACCTGTTTATGACCGAAGATTCATTAACTTTTGGAGACTTGTAAATTGAAGGAAATATTGTTGGAATGTAGCTAGGACTTAACTCCTCTTCTGATTTTTTACCCCCAATAAAATGGTCACTACAAATACAATCATATGGCTTGGGGCCCACGGTTATCCATCAACGCTATAAATATATATTTTTCATTATTTCAGCACAGTATTAATTAAACTGTTTCCAAAATCAAAATTTTTTCAGTCTGTGATAACTTTTATTTTTCTTTTAATCATTAAANTTTCTTTTTACTTTTTCATTACAGCATTGCAAAAAAAATTATTTACATTTGCTGAACTTAACAATTTTACAAAAATTTATAACACTCTGAATTATTTTTTTTGATAACAATAAGGTTATGATACTACTTACTTTAGCCTTTTAACCGCAGCTATCCACTGATTCCGTTGATTAATTTTCCATTTAGCGGTACGAAATTTATAAAATTTGCACTCACTTTTTCTGCTCGTATTTTTACAATTCACTGCACAACAACTTTGATGTCTCATTTTTATTTAATTTATTTAAATTAAAACGAAAAAAATTATTTTAACGTGTTTTTGTTTACAGTTTCGGTTATAGTAGCCTCCCGTAATGTTCAAAGTGACCACTGCGAACGCTTCAGTCGATTTAAATTCCGCTACCATGCCTTCCCTCAGAGCGAATAGCAAATTTCAACGATCGTATTATTGGAATAAAAGTAGCGACGAACCTGTCCTAACACCAGATTTGTTTAAGAAACGTGCACCGCTAGTGGTTATTAATTGCTCACATCAAAGTAAAACGATTAAAAATGGCGCTATTAATATTCGATTAGAATTTGAAACGATTGAAAATGTACCTGCAAAAACGTCTGCCTATTGTTTAATTATTAACGAAAGATTCGTGAATTGCAATCCCCTCACAAGTGTTGTTCGTATTTTATAGAAAAAGAAATACCTGTTAAAATTAAGTTTAGATGTCCTATATGTAAAGGTGAAACTGACGAACCTAATATGAAATGTATTCCGTGCACATTTACAGAATTACTAAAGTCTGAAGGCCATAAGCACTGTCCATCTAGCTATTTTTATTTAAAGGGTTCCTTAGGTTATGAAGATAAATGTTTGAATTTGTAAATATTTCAGTTTTCACCTCAAGTTCGAATCTAGGTTGAAAATCATTTAAGTATCAGGTGATGTTCCCCCTTTTTTTTATATTATTGTTGGTATAAATATCAGAAAAAGATAAGAAATCTACCCAGTAAAAGAAGAAGTGAAACAGTGTGTGCACGGTTAAAAGACAAAAAAAATGGAAAAATCTATAATCGTTGATTTACAAGGTTTTAAAACAGACACTAATCGATTTGTGGCTAAAGAAGTGGAAAAATTGACTACTGTCTCTTAAAATATGTAATAAAAATAGAATTACAGTTAAATGATGCAACAACGGTTTACGTAAAAGGTTTAGAGAAAGCTAAATAGATTGAAGATATTCTGGATGATAAGAGTATAAATATTATCAATTTAGAAGATCTACAATGTCCATCACTCCAAAAACTTAAAAAGGACTACACATATTTACCTTGTAATTTACATAATTTAGTATTTAATAAAGCAAATTGTTCTAGACAAAATGTAAAATTAGTAAGATTGTTTTTGAAAAATTTAGTAAGATAGAAATGTAAATGTGTGGTGGGGGAATATAATGTAATAAAAACATAAAACAACCAAATTATTGTTATTATTAAAACCCTTTGCACTCCGTTGTCGCCGTATTTGCGACATTAAAAAGCTAACAGTAAATCCGCTGTCGCCGTAGCGGCGACACGGTTGTTTTGCTGCCTCGGCGCCCTTAACAGTTAGTGTTAGTGTTTATGATACGTTTATTATCCTTACATTGTAATAAGAGTTAAAAGTGCTCTATTTAAGTATATTTCGTTATATTCATAACGTTATAACCCTTCGTTTAGTGAAGATGGAAGGCGAAAACTTCGACGATAGTTGTGAAATACGTAAGTGATGTGGCTGGAGTGCAAAGGGTTAAAGTAACTGTAGTAAAACTAACATCATCATGTTTAAAATAATACTATTTCTATTTATTGTTACATTTCTTAAATTTGATAATACATGTAACTATTACTTAAACGCATTAAATAAATTAAGAAATGATTATGAGACATTATACAATAATAGTTTCGAAGTTTATGAAATGTGCACCGAAGAACTTGACTATTATATTATGCAATATGATAATCAAATGCAATTAACTGACATGTGCATGCGAAAATTGGAAGAAAAAAAGAAGAAAAATACAAACTATACTAGTGATGGCGATGCTGACAACGATGAATCTAAAAGGAACATTGAATTGGAAGTATTAATTTTAAATTTAAACAAAACATTAACGGAAAAAATTAAACGTTATGAATTGCATGAACAAGCAATGATCAATGTAATCAATAAATACAGAGAGAACATTACCAGGTTAGAGAAAGAGAATGAAATATTACAACGTGATATAAGAGTACTTACATTTGACAAAACTAATTGTTATGAAAAATTGAAATTGATGGCAAGAAATAGAAAAGCAAGGAATTAGTCAGTCAAATTTACGCCAAAACATCAGTGGTTGTATAGAGAGAGAGGAAAAGTGTCAAAATAAGAAGAGTAAATTTGCAATCAGTTTAAGTTCATGTCCATCATCGAAAAAAAGACTACAAGACAAATTGTACAAGCAACAACAACATAGCTTATAAAAAAATAATAGTATCTGATTGTAATGACCACTTCATTAATTAATAAAAAACAGTAAACACTATATCACTGTTTTTTAATTATAATGCATAAACATAAAAATACAACTGTCCCTCTTGTAAAGGGGAAACTGATGTCATAAATCAACCTTGTATTTCATGCATTCTTTTAAGAGGAATTAAACGTAAAGGATTCAAACACTGTTCGTCTACCTTTCTTAATGATAAGGTTAATACCGTTATTAACAGAATTAACAACCGAAATCGAAATAATTAATTTTTTTTTATTCACTTTAAAAACAATGAGCATTGAATGTAATAAATGTAAAAAAAATGTTTTGTTTTTGCATAAAATTAATACAGTTACACAACGATTATTATCGAAAGGAAAATATAAAACAACAGAATGGAATTGAGCATGGAATTGATGAAGTAAAAAGTGAGCGAAAGAGGTTCAGAAAAAACTTAATGTGTCACGAAAAGCTACCCAAAACAAAATGTATATAAGTTTAATTACAAATAAACTAAAAACTGAATAAAAAAAAGATAAATGTTTAATTACATTTTTTATTATTCAATTGCGAACAAATTACAATTCTTACAATGAATATTTTTGGCTGTTAAAATCAAATGCATCATCATCATACACTTCTACTAATTCGTTTTGTGGCGATTGCGGCTGCTGCTGCTGTTGCTGCATAATTGTTGAACATGGTTTATTCATCCTACTTTCCAATAATTTAATTTTTTTCTTTTTGTTGCATTTTTCTTCGTTGTTTGGAAATACAAAATTTACTTTTCTTTTTTCACTTATCGACGTCTGCTGTGGTGGTTGCTGCTGCTGCTGCATCACGATTTTCTCCGTTTCTCTTCCATCACTTATCATTAGCCTACCTTCTGTACTATCTTTCACCATTTATAAACTTTTTCCTTCATCATCCTTTAAATTAAATGTATAGCGTTGATACAGATTTCTTAGTATTTGTAATTCACTATCATCCTCCACCGCTAATCTTAAATATGCAATGGGTAAATTGCCTAATTTTTTAAGCATTGTATGAGCTCTCGGGGTGTATAATAGCTTAACCATTACTTCGTCTTCTCTTTTTTCAATACTTTTAACTCCAAATCTATAAATACAATGAAATTGAGTTTATGAATTCAACGTTTCATTCGTTTAAATAATACTTATTGTTAATAAAAAGAAAACAATAAAGTACTTACTTGAACATTTGTTTATCTGCTACATACGTAGACAGCGTCAGGTGTTACTATCGAAGTATCAGTAGATTTCAAAAGTAATGTACACGGTACGTTTGCCATTGTTGTAATATCAAATTGTTTAGTTCACATTTTCGCAAGTTTCATTTTATTATATTGTTGCAATTTCCACTTGAAACCATCGAAATGCATTTCGTTATCTACATTTAATTGAACTTTTAACGTTATCAACTGATGATCCCTTCACCTTTTATCACATAAAATACAACTATAAATTTAACACGCTTCCATTTAAAATATACATTAAATAAAGCTGTGNGTCTGACTTGATCATTAGTTTCAAATTTGACTGGTCTTGTAGTATGTTTATTGCTGTAATTGGCTTGTTTCTCTCTTAATCGCTGTAGTTCAGCTGTGACTCCTTGGATTATTTTTGGTTTTAAATTATTATCACTTGTAGGTATTTGAGATCTAGTAATTCTGCTGAAAAGTCGTTGGTTGGATGAGCCTAAATAGTCATTTCGGGGTGTATTTCTCCAATTTAATAATGCGAGTTGAACGTCTGATTTGTCAATGCTGCATTTTCTTAGTATGTTCTTTGCCGTTTGAACTGCTTTTTCAGCAAGTCCGTTGCCTTGATGGTGATGTGGGCTGGATGTGACATGGTTAAATCTCCACTCTTTTTGAAAGATTTTGAATTCTCTAGACAGGTATTGCGTGCCGTTGTCACTTTGAAGCTCTTCTGGTACTCCATGTACGGAAAACCATTTTTTAAGTTGTTCAATTACTTCACACGATGACTGACCTTTTAACTGTTGAAAATCTAGATATCCAGAGTAACTGTCACATATTACTAGGTAAGTTTTTCCTTTTAATTCGAATAAATCTGATGCGACTATTTGCCATGGAAGTGTAGGTATTTTTTTCACTAACACTGTGTCTTTGATATTGTCTCTTTGGGTTTGTTCACAGACGGAGCAACCTCTGATTAGTTTTATGATATCATCGTATTGTCCTTTCCAATAAAGGAATTGTCGTGCTCTTCTTAAGCAGCTTTGTATACCTAAATGTCCTTGATGAATATTCTTTAACATTTTAGGTATTAATAATTTTGGTACTACAATTTTGTCACCTTTGAAAATGATTCCTTTGAAATAGCTTAGTTCTTCTTTAAAGTTGAAATAATGTTGTAGTTCTGTAGGAAGTTCGTTGACATTTTCTGGAAATCCTTGCATTATTGCCTTAAGTAGTAAATGTAAATGTGTGTCTTCTTGTTGGTATGAGTTGCAATAATAGTTATTTTTTATATTGTGTGGTAACACTGTACTATACTGTGAGCGTAAGTTAGATTTCTATGTTTTTATGTTTTATGTTTCCTGTTTTTTTTGCTTGTAGTTAATGTTAATAAATTACTCAATTACTTTATAAACAACAGGTTATGGGCCCAGACCCGCTTTTTATCATCGTTTGCTTTGCAATGTTAAAGAACGTGTATAAGTAGCACCTGATGAGTATAATGTTTTGAGGTTAGAAGCGTTTTTTGGAGGGAAGTTTTTTTTTACTGTCGAGAAAAAAAAAAAAAAAGAAATATACACAAAATGATGGAGTCTGGTCAGTTAATCAAGTTTTCTGGAGAAAACTGGACACTTTGGAAGTTCCAGGTACAAGTAGTATTAAAGTCCAGAGGATTATGGGATGTAGTTTCAGGAATATGTTTAAAAACTAATGAAAATGCAGAAGAATGGACGAAGAATGACGCTAAAGCACAGGATTTATTAGTAATTAGAATGGAAGAGAAACCTATGACACATATATTAGCATGCAAAACAACGGCAGAAATGTGGCAGAAACTGAAAACTATATACGAACACCAGTCTCAAGTTAGCGTACACTTATTACAACAGAAGTTTTTCAGGTTAGAATACAAAGAAAGCAAAGTGGCTGAATTCATTTCTGAAATAGAAGAGATCCAAAGTAACTTGAAACAAATGGGTGAAGAAATTAGTGACAAAATGGTAATAACTAAAGTTTTAATGTCGCTGCCAGAACATTTAAGGCATTTTATTTCCGCTTGGGAGTCAACACCAAATCATAACCAAACTCTAACTGAACTTATGTCTCGATTGATGATAGAAGAAGAAAGAACTAAAAACAAAGAGCAGGTGACAGCTTTAAGTATGAGAAGTAAAAGTAGTCATGAACAGAAATCAATGAAATATTTTCAATGTGATAAAATGGGGCATATAAAAAGAAACTGCCCACAATTAAAACCAAACGAAGGCAGGAAAACGTGTTACTATTGTAGGAAAGATGGTCATGTTATGAAAGATTGCTGGTTTAAGAAGAAAAAGACGCAGAAGGTAATAAAAATGACAAAAAGCCATCAACGAATTCAACACAAGCATTTGTTGGAGTATCAAGTGTAACAAAATGCACAAATTTCAATGATTTGGTTGGGCATGCTCAGTTTATCAAAAACGAATGGTGGTTAGACAGTGGAGCCACTGATCACATGTGTTCCAGTATAGAAAAGTTTTTTGAATTGACCGAGTTAGAATATAACAGGCAAGTGAAAGTGGGAAATGGGTCACTATTGACAGTGAAAGGCATAGGTAAAGTAAAGGTAGAAGAATGGAATGGAAAAGAATGGCTTAAAACAGATTTAAATAACGAATTGTTTGTCCCAGATCTAGATGTGAATCTTTTTTCGTTGAGTAAAGCATTAGATAAAGGATTTGAAATGCATTCCAATAAAGAAAGGTGTGAATTTTTAGACAAAAATGGAATGATAAGGGCAGTAGCAAACAGAGAAGGGAGACTATTTAAGATGAATTTTAAAAATATTGAAATATTACAGTGTAACATAGCAGAAACTTTATCAGTATGGCACAGAAAGTTTGCTCATGTAAATTTTAATCAAGTTAAGAAGATTTTGAGAAAACATAATGTAAATTATAAAGAAAAAAATTATTTTTGTGAGGATTGCTTTAGCAGGGAAACAACACAGACTACCGTTCCCATCAAGTAAATCAAGGGCAAAGAAAACAGGCGAATTAATACATAGTGATCTGTGTGGTCCCTTTGAAGTGCCATTCTTAGGAGAGGCAAAATATTTTCTTATGTTGAAAGATGATTTTTCTGGCTACAGATTTGTTTATTTTATAAAGAATAAATCGGAAACAAAAGAAAAGATAGAGAGTTTTATTCAATTGGTGAAAAATCAAACGGGAAACAAAGTATTAACTTTACGTACTGATAACGGAATAGAGTTTATAAACAAGGAACTGACAGCCATGACAGAACAAAAAGGAATATGCCATGAAAGGTCATGTATTTTCACTCCTGAACAGAATGGAAGAGCAGAAAGGGAGATGAGGACATTAGTGGAGGCAGCTAGAACATTATTACATAGTAAACATTTGAATAAAATGTTATGGGCCGAAGCTGTTAATTCAGCTGTTTTCATTTTAAACAGAATTGGCAGCTGTCCTCAAAAAGATCAAACTCCATATAAACTTTGGTACGGAAAAGAGTGTAAAATACATTTTTTTAAAGAATTTGGGCTGAAGGTATATGTACATGTACCTAAAGAAAAAGGATTAAAACTTGATCCAAAAAATAAAATTGGATTGTTTGTCGGTTATAGTGAGACTGAAAGGATATAGGATTTATTTTCCTAATAAAAATAGCGTAGAAATACACAGAGATGTGATTTTTATACCTGAAGAATCAATACTGAAGAATGAGGATAACACAGAAGAAAAAGAACAAATAGTTTCGTTAGACTTAGAGAGAGAAGAGAATGAACAAGAACAGGATAATTTAGAGGTGGCAGCTGAGATGAGAAATCATGTAGATAATATAAGCAACGTATCGGATGAAGATGATAATGATATAGAAGAAAATCGACAGATAGAAAGAAGTAGAAGGGAAACAAGAAGCTATGGAAAAATAATTGGAAGTGTTGCGTGAGAATAATACATGGTGTGAAGTGCAAAGGCCTGTTAATAAAAAAGTAATAGAAAGCAAGTGGGTATTTAAACAAAAAAGTGAAGATGAATTCAAAACTAGACTTGTAGCTCGTGCGTTTCAACAAGAACATGAAGGTGAATTGTATGATGTATACGAGCCAGTTGCGAAGTTAACGACGTTTAGAATTTTACTTGTTGTGGGTAATACATTACGAAAGCCTATCTATCAAATGGATGTGCGGAGTGCCTTTTTATATGGTGACATCGAAGAAGAGGTATTTATGTCATTGCCAGGGTCAACTAATAGTAATGTGGTGTGCAAGCTAAATAAATCCATTTATGGGTTAAAGAAAAGTCCTAAATGCTGGAACTCTAAATTTGATAGTTTAATGAAAAAGCAAGGTTTTTGTAGATCTGAAAACGATCATTGTTTGTATTCAAAATGTTCAAAGAAAAATAATTTATATGAGTTGATTTATGTCGATGATTTACTAATTTTAGGTACTGATTTAGTAGAAGTAGAAAAACTTAAATCTATGTTAAGTAGCAATTTTTATATGAAAGATTTAGGGATCATTTCTCAATATTTAGGTATAGATATTGTACAAAATTTAAAAGAGGGAAATACAGAATTGTGTCAAGAAAACTATTTAACGAAGGTTTTGCATAAATTTAAAATGAAAGACTATAATCCCATAAACACCCCAATTGATGTAAACACTGATTTTGATTTTAAGAATAACGAAGAGAATGTAAGCTTACAAAAGTTGTGTAGGCAGATTATTGGAAGTCTAATGTATGCAGTTCAAGGTTCGCGACCTGATCTTTGCGAAAGTGTTAGTTTACTTAGTAGATACCAGGATAAGGCAAACATTAATTTGCTAAAGGCTTTGAAGCGTGTCCTGAGATACATAAAAGGGACTCTTAAGTTTAAATTGTTTTATAAACAAAATTGTAATGCGGAAGTTTTGTGTGGATTTGTAGATTCTGATTGGGGAGGTGACGTTTAAGATAGAAAGTCAACTACTGGCTATGTTTTTAAATTGTTAAACTGTACGGTGTCTTGGACAAGTAGGAAACAACAATGTGTTTCTATCTCGTCAACTGACTCAGAATATGTAGCTCTAAGTATGGCAGTTTGTGAGGCCTGTTGGTTGAGAAAATTATTAGAAGATTTTCAGTTATTTAATTTAAATAAACCAGTCACTATATATGAAGATAATCAATCGGCTATCAAACTTGCAAATAATCCAGAAAATAATAAGAGACTGAAACACGTTGACATAAGATTGCATTATATTAAAGAAAAACTTGATAGTGGCGTGATAAATATTCTTCATATCAAGAGTGAAGATCAACTCGCCGATATATTTACCAAGCCATTACCTAAGGTGAAATTTGAGAAATTCAGGGAGGGTTTAGATTTATTAAATGAATACGGAAAGGAATAAAATAACTTTATTGAGGGGGCGTGTTGGTATGAGTTGCAATAATAGTTATTTTTTATATTGTTTGGCAACACTGTACTATACTGTGAGCGTAAGTAAGCAAGTAAGTTCTAAGTTAGATTTCTATGTTTTTATGTTTTATGTTTCCTGGTTTTTTGCTTGTAGTTAATGTTAATAAATTACTCAATTACTTTATAAACAACACTTCTTTTGTAGCAATGACTATTTCTTCTTTAGCATTTATCGACATAGGTAGTATTACTGCGACTTTCAAATTTTCTTCTGGTTCGTATTTCAGATTAGTTGCATCACAGTCTCGACTAAGAAAGTCAGCTAACGGTATTTCTGTGCCTTTTTTAAATGTTACTTTCGGTGAGTATGGTGCAAGATTAAACATTATGCGTTGTAACCTTGCTGGAGCCGACTGTATATTCTTCTTGAAAATCGTTTCGAGTGGTTTGTGGTCTGACTCTACTGTCAGTTCCTTACCATATACATATTCATGAAATTTCTTGCATCCAAACAGTATAGCTAGGGCTTCTTTTTCAATTTGAGGATAGTTCTGTTCGGATTTTGTCAATGCTCTTGCTCCATAGGCTATTGGTTGTCCTTCTTGAAGGAGTGCAGCTCCAAGATTTTTGGAACTTGCATCTACTGTTAAAGTTACAGGTTTGTTAACATCATATAGTCTCAGTACTGGAGGACTCTGTAGTAGTTGCTTTATTTTTTTGAACGCCTCTTTATGATAAAAATCCCATGTAAAGCTTGTATTTTTGTGTAACAAATCTCTTAGTGGATTTGTTAAATCTGACATATTGGGGATAAATTTATTTAGATATGTAATCATCCCTAGTAGTCTCTGTAACTCTGTTTTATTTGTTGGAGTTTTCATTGCTTGTATGGCCTCTACTTTGTCCGGGTCTGCTTCTAGTCCGTTGGCTGAAACAATGTGACCTAGAAATTTTATTCTCTTTGCTTCAAAAATGCATTTGCTTTTATTAAGTTTAAAGCCTGAGTTTTTCATCACTTCTATTACTTCGCCTACGGTTTTGCCTAGTTCTTCGCTACTTCTTGCATGTATAAATATGTCATCGATAGATACCCTCACGTTTTTAAATTTGCTGAGCAAGTTTGTCAATATTTCTTGGAATATCTCAGGTGCTGATGATACACCAAACGGGAGTCTCTTGAAGGAATATCTTCCCCATGGGGTAGCGAATGTTAATATTTTTTGTGTTTTTTCTGAAAGTTTTATTTGCCAGAATCCCTTTGTGCAATCTAATAATGCGAAGAATTTAGAACCTTTGATATCAGCTGAAATTTCTTCTATAGTGGTAAGTGGAAAATGACGTCTCAGGATATTTTTGTTTACGTTTGATGGATCTATGCAAATTCTCATTTTATCTTTTTGTCTGACAACTACCATAGGACTCACAGCAGGGGTAGGCTCTGTTTCTGGTTTTATTACATCTAACTTCACCATTCTGTCAAGTTCTTGCTTAACTTCATCTCTTAAAGCATGTGGAATTCTTCTTGACGGCTTTATTTCGAATTTTGGGTTCTCAATCAGATCGATATCATACTCGTAACCTTTATAGCAGCCTAAGCCTTCGAATATGTCATCTGTACATTGACTTTCCTTCAATGTTTTGACTCGTGCAATAAGTCCCAATTTTTCGCAGGTATCAGTCCTAAGATTGGTGTAACTTTTTCTTGAACTACTTTGAAAACAATTTTTGTTTCTTCATTTTTTAATTTGCATACTAGCTCTACTTCACCTAATACTGTCATTTTGTCATCTGTGTAATTTATCAGATTTCTTGTTCGGCTTGACTTCAGACTTGCTTTTGTTTTTTTCCATCAAGTGTCTTGGTAATACATTACATTCTACGCCTGTATCTAGTTTAACTGTAAACTTCACGTTGTCAACCTGAATCTTTTCTGTCCATTTTTCTTTTCTCCAGTACTTATAGCAGATATGTATACGTCATCTTCAGAATTTGAGCTTTCTTCTAGTACATTCACTCTATTTTTCCGTTTAGTATCATATTTCTTTGCAGTCCTGCACATATTTGCAAAGTGACCATTTCTATTGCATTTTGTGCATGGTTTGTTAAAAGCTGGGCACTCTCGGCGTTTATGGTTTGTACCACATCTTCTGCAGTCAAAGTTCTTGTTTTCTTCTTTTCTGGCATCTTTGTTTTTCACTGCTGACACTCTTTCCGTTTTACTTTTACTTTCAAACTCATCCAGTTGTTTGGAAGCTTGTTCACTTGTTCTGCAGATATTTACCGCTTTCATCAAATCTAGTTTGTCTTCTGTTAGTAATTTCTCTCTTACTTGATTAGATCTAATTCCGAATACTATCTTGTCTTTCAGCATTTCATCGCATAAGTTGTCAAATTCACATTTTCCTGCTTGGGTTTTTATTCTAGTCAAAAACTCATTGAATTGTTCATCTTCATTTTGTTCAATCTTGAAAAATATATATCTTTCAAAAGATATGTTTGTTTTTGGTGCAAAATACTCTTTAAACCTATCTTTGATAACTTGTAGGTTATCTGTTTCCACCTCGCTGAGATTGAAACTATTGTAAATTTCGATCGCATCTGGGCCTATCACAGCCATAAATGTTGCTGCCTGGACCTCGGCTGGCTTTTTATCTAGTTGGATAGCAGTGGCATACCACTCAAATTGTTGTAACCACTTTTTCCAGCTCGTTGATTTGTCCGAGTCGATTTGTAGGTTAGCTGGCGGCTTTATTCCTGATACTGCGTCGTTCGTGGCCATTTCACAACTTTCTCACTTTTTCCTGTTTATTGACGCTTTATCCCACTTCTGACACCATGTAATGTTGGGTTTCGTTAATTAAAACGTTCGTTTAATAACTAATTAAGTGATATATATTTATCGTAATCAGATACAAGAATGTTATGTCAACTACTCTTGGCAATGCTAGTTCGCAATGCCGTCACGAGATGTCTATACTTTACAATAGCGTTGATACAGATTTCTTAGTATTTGTAATTCACTATCATCCTCCACCGCTAATCTTAAATATGCAATGGGTAAATTGCCTAATTTTTTAAGCATTGTATGAGCTCTCAGGGTGTATAATAGCTTAACCATTACTTCGTCTTCTCTTTTTTCAATACTTTTAACTCCAAATCTATAAATACAATGAAATTGAGTTTATGAATTCAACGTTTCATTCGTTTAAATAATACTTATTGTTAATAAAAAGAAAACAATAAAGTACTTACTTGAACATTTGTTTATCTGCTACATACGTAGACAGCGTCAGGTGTTACTATCGAAGTATCAGTAGATTTCAAAAGTAATGTACACGGTACGTTTGCCATTGTTGTAATATCAAATTGTTTAGTTCACATTTTCGCAAGTTTCATTTTATTACTTTGTTGCAATTTCCACTTGAAACCATCAAAATGCATTTCGTTATCTACATTTAATTGAACTTTTAACCTTATCTACTGATGATCCCTTCACCTTTTATCACATAAAATACAACTATAAATTTAACACGCTTCCATTTAAAATATACNAACACCTTTCGCTGCAGGTATCGATTTGAGAAGTGCCTATAGTTACAAAGTTCCTGCTCGTGGTCAAACTCTCGTTGATACTGGAATTAAAGTTCAACTACCGATTGGTCATTACGGTCGTATTGCTCCACGATCTGGACTAGCAGTCAATCATTCTATAGACGTAGGAGCAGGTGTTATTGACGAAGACTACAGAGGTGTAATTAAGGTACTGTTATTTAATTATTCTAATAAAGAATTTGTAATAGAGATAGGTGATAGAATAGCTCAGTTAATTTGTGAAAAAATATCATATCCAACAATTGTTGAATGTTCATCATTAGATAATACATATAGGTCAAATTGTGGATTTGGATCTTCAGGAATAAAATAATAGATACTTTTTATAATTCGTAATGGAAGCTAATATTATACTTAAGAATTTTATTAAGAAAATAGAAAAAGTTGGTACATTAATTAAAACTAAGGATGAATATACGAAATTCATTAAACTTTTAAATAAAAATATTCGGTTAGTAAAAAAACTTATAAAACAGAAAGATAATATTAGAAATAAGCTTCAGTTAGAAACAAATTTGGCAATGTTAAAGTTTTATAAGAATAAATTTAAATATGAACTTGATTCAAATGTGAATAAATCAAAAAAAACTAAAAATAGAAATATACAATGGGTAGACCTAGATTCATGTTTTAGAGGAAGAATTAGAACTGGTAGCATTGTAAATTATAAAATTAAGGAACCGATTAAATTTTTAGATGCAGCCTACAAAAGTTTCGCTTTAAAAGTTAAAAATTCTTTAAGACAGTCTATTTTAAAGGTAAATGCAATCTTTTATGGCAATTTTATAAAACCTCAAAATGGTGAGACTGAAATTAAACACTTTACAACTAGAAATAGCGTTATAGATCACAATTCAAATTTAAAAGATTGGTACAATGAAAACATTAAAAACAAAATATTAACAAAACTAGAAGGATTTCAAGAACGGGAGTCAGGATGGGCCCTTTACGAAATAATACAACTTAAAATAAATATTAATAATTATGCTCCAATTAACGTAGGTATTTCAACATATGTAGAAATGCCTTCATTTATTAAAAATTCAAAATCAGTTATCAATATTCAAAATAACGATAAATTTTGTTTTCTATGGTCAGTTGTAGCTGCACTACATCCTTCACCGTTCAATAAAAATCCAAATAGAACAACATCATATCCACACTTTAGTAGAATCCTTAAGTATGAAGGAATTAATTTTCCAATTCAATTGAAGGATATAAATAAATTTGAAAAACTTAACAATTTATTCATTAATGTTTTCACACTTGATAAAACTAGTATTGTACCCATTTGTTTGAGTAAAACTGATTTTACACCTCATATTAACTTATTAATGATTCCGTGTGATAATTTAAATTGTGATATTGAAGCTACAGCAGAAATAAACAGAATATCTTCTGTAATGATGCAACAACATACATATGAAGAAGGAAAAGAAAAAATGAAATTTATTATCTATGTTAATAACGAAACTGAAGATTCCATAGGTATAGTTGAAGGCTTAAATTCCATCTACTATTATGGTGGACATTATCAGATGTGGGGAAAAAACTCAATTTTGTTTGCATGGAACAATTATGATGATGAAGACAAATAAACCTGTAAATACGACTTTAAGGTAACCTGTGTATCTACTTGTACATTATACTCCATATACAAATAAAATTACTTCTTTTAATGTGTTTCATTAATTACCAATAAAACTGTAAATGAAATAAAAGAGTATGTTATTCAAAGCAGACAATGATAAAATTTGAACTCCTCTAACCCTAACGTAATCATTCTCAGAAAATCTATGCAGGTTCAGTCCAGTTTTGTGACGTATCCTCTTATCTACACAAATATTCAAAAGACCAAAGAGCAAACACTGCACTGACCTTCAAACTCGCGCGAAATTCAAATTCGAATAGGCTCCGCCCACTATGAGGACAATCCAGAGGCTCTTAAAAACTTCTTCAGCTGAAAAATCACCTCCAACGAGTCATAGAGGTCAAACAAAACACATTTTTACCAAGACGTTTCGGTCTTCCGCACGAAGAATGACCTCCAAGGTGCCATTAGAGGTCATGGTAAGGACTGAGGATGGACGGGCCATCGAACTGTCACAGAATCCCTATAGCAATACTACTTGCGTGATCTGGTGAAAAGTCTATATGGTTCGCGCTTCTTTTTTATAATTTTGACAATTTCCGGTGGCAACGATTTTCTACCGATATATATACGTTATAATGGTGTGGTTTCGCTGACGGCGTTTTGAACAGTTAAAGTATATATTTAAATTGCGTTATCTATGTCGGCGGCGTTATGAACTATTGGCGAAGTTCGCGTTTGATATTTGCTCCCGGAGATTACTAAAGTTAATTTTTTTGTAGTCGCGTATTTCTTTGTATGCCGGTTGCGTAATTTGCGGCATTTGAATCTGCATTGTAGTGGAAAGGGTTTGGTCATCGCTTGTGATTGACGTGCCTATGTGGCAGGTGTGTGCGAAGATCGGTGCTAGCCTGTCGGTGCAGATTAAATGATCTGGGATTGAGAATCCACTGTAATTGCTGAAAGTAGGGTGAGTATTTCTGACCCGGAAGAGATTTTTTTTGTTTGTGGAGGTGTCTTCAAAGGATGTGTGCCTTGCGTTAAAGTCTCCTAGAACTACGGCTCTTGGAAGGTTGGAAATATAAGTTATGAAATCTAACGAGAGTTTAGTTGTCGGGCTATTTTAGTAAGAAAATATTGTGATATCACCGTACCGTGTTTGAATTGTTGCTGCGCATGCATCTATGTGTTGAAATTGTATAGGTATTTGAAATTGGCTGGAAGCGATTGTTTGGTGAACTATAACTGAAGTTCCCCTTTTAGTGGTGTTTTTATCAGATCTAAACACTTTATAGCGATTGATGGTAAAGGTTTCTTTTGATTTACTAAGTGTTTCTTGAACCGCAAGAATATGAAATGAATCTGTGTGTAAAGTGTGTATTATGTTGTTTCTTTTTCGGTTCCAGCTGCATGCATTAACCGTGCTAATTTTAATGTTCATTTATATGCAACGGGGATGGGCCATCGTTGGTGTGGCTTTGTTTATTTTTAATGACGGGGGCGAGGAGGTAGGCGGGTTATACATATGTGTACTTTGTTCCCTTTTTCGACATAGGAAACTTTCCAGCGGAAAAATTGCGCGGCGTGATAGGATATCATCTCGCAACGAGCTTGGAGTTGGGAGTCAGTGATTCAAAGCATAGGAACGTAAATCTGATAGCATCCTCGACGCAGTTGGCGCAGCTGGGAGTGGAGGTTGTGCACTATGAGGATGGGTACTTGTCGCTGCAACGGTAGCAGAGGGGTTCCCGTTGGACGCAGGAAGTTGTGTTGTGGCCAAATGTGAAGCATTTGCCACACTGTAAAAGCTGAGGGTCAGGGAATTGAGACGGGACACAACTGTAGGTTTTTGAATACATAGAAAATCATTTAGAAAGGAGCCTGTCTATGGATTTGGGGCAATTAGAAATGATTCGGAAAAGGAAAATGTCTTGACCGGTTTTCTGGATTTAATACGCCAAGCGTTTTTGGCCTGGATATTTTGGTTTTGTAGGGACGAGAGGATATCGGTCGCTACGATGTTGGGTTCTATAAATAAAACTACACATGAAAAGGTAGGTTTGTGTAGTCTTGGGGATTTAGGATTGGGAGTTGTATTCGCGGTTTGGTTTGGTTAAGTTGGATGGTGATTCTTTCCGAAAGTAGGGACCGGAGAGTCAGAAGTTTTTAAACAGCTGCGGGTCTTTAGAGGTAATATGGACTTTATTACCTCGGTATACGGTTAAGGATAGGAATATAAGGGTAGGTACAGATTTAAGTAGTCCGAACAGGTCTTTCTGATTGAAGTATTTATCAGGAATATTGGTTATGGTGGCTTTGAACAAGCTATCGGAATCGGAGAAGGAAGGAGATCTAGTAGGGATTGTAGGGGATGAAGGGGAGCTAGTAGGGGAGGGGTATAGAGTCGAACGAACGAGTCCGCCGGCGGTTCACGGTTTTCAAGGGCTGTTCGTCGATAGGAGATTCTGGTGCGGGTCGTTTAGAGGTTGATGGTGTGGAGCCCATTTTCCGTTGCATTTTGAATAAAGAAGTTAACAAAAAAAAAAAATATTTTTCTATCGGCGGCCTTGAAGAGGTGAATTAAGAAGCGTGTATTTGTGTGTGTTTGTTTGTGTTGTTAGTTAATTAATTGGCCGACAGGGTTCCGGACCAGATGAAGTAGAGCGTCGGGCAGGGTGTCAGGATCCTCAAGCTTAGTGAGGATAATCCGGTTCTCCATTTCGTCATAATTAAATGGTATCGCGGTATCACGTCGTGGTGGCTGAGCGAGGGGGGAAGGGGGGGGGTGGCCCTCGCCTAGAACCCGATGGACCGGTGCGGTAGATGCAATTTCTTAACCGATGTTCTTTAAGCGCTGGCGAAAATGGTAAGGTAATATTACAGTCTTTACATTGGAATCGCTCTGTAGGGGTGGCGGTCGGTGAACCGAAGGAATGCTTTCGAAACATTATTGAAGGGATGATATCCAGCAGCACTATTTAGACCACGAGTGGTGAGGCGGCACAATAGTGACCGCAGACAATCTCTCATACAGATGTCACGAGTGATTAGACGGTAAAAGTTGCAGCCGAAGGGGAGGGGGTGTCGAAGGGTGTGGGAGCTGTATCAGTTAAAGGGGAATCTGAGACAGTCTAACTTACTGGAACTAAAAAATCGTTCATGTTAGGATGCTTGCTTGAAAAAATACTGGTGACCGGACCAAATCGCTTCACATATATTTGCCAGCCATCCCACACCCCCAAATAAATAAAAGGGGGGGGAGATGCCGAGCTGCCCAGGAATATTATGCAGTATGCCTAAGAGATCAGGAGTATAAATTAAAAAAAAGTGATTCAATACAAAAAGAATAAAAAATTTAAAAAGAATCAGAAGTAAATGAACTTACTGGCCAATCGGCGGGAAGGCGCCCTCGCACCCATTCCGATAGATTAATTTTTGCTCGAAGCGATCCTTCGTTGGAGCTTTTATATTCACGATGTATGATCACGTGAGAAGAAACTAAGATAGGGTGAGACAAGACGATTTGTATACTTTCTTTGATTGGAAAAGTAGACGCGTAAATAAGCGATATACATTTTATTATATACGAGCAACAGTTTATTTAATAGACATATTATTACTAGATGCGAATACATTGTATGATATCGCAGGAAGAAATAAAGGTACTTTGTTTTGTACACTTTCATTGAAAAAGTAAACATGTAAGCGATATACATTTAAGATACATTGCATTTCCAAAATGATTAGTACAATAATACTTACACTATAAGATAATACAAAGTATAATGTTGCGTGAGAACATTATAAAATTAAATCATAAGGGATTTTAACGAATAATGCCCCCAAGGTAACATAGCTATTTTATTATCTTTAATAAAGCGTTTATTGTCATTTGACGATAAACTTAATTTATTGATAGTATAACTGAAATTTTGATGATTTTGCGAACGTATCCCTGAGAATTCGGAAAAACAAATTTCATTATCAAACAGACATCGTTGAAAATCTTCGAATGTCAACTTTCGTTTGGCGCTTAGCGAAACTCCTTTTACTTTCGCAGTTCTTTCTCTACCATCGACTTTCATAATATACATTTTGGGTCTGAGACTTATGAACTCGGTTAAAATTTGGGATTTTAATTCATCTTTCATTAAACCAGGAACTTTTTTATTGACCCGCGGTATACACCATTTATTGTGAATAGGATAATCGCTTGTGTCGAAATGTGATGCCGCGTCTTCGCGTATAATGTCGTAAATAGAGGTGTTACTATTACTGTCGGTTCGCGTAAATTGGTAAATTAAGGAATCCGTATCCATGTAAAGAAGTTGTGGATGAAAGTGAGGAGAAATCCTACTTTGAATATAATCATGATGGAAATCGTACATTTTTAATTTTGACAATTCTAATATGGTGAACCCGAGAAATAAGGGCTTGTTCATTTCAATACATGTCCGTTTCAATTCGACCGCTATTAAATTTTCATTGAAGATAGTAACTCTCTTAAAATGAGGTAACGAAATTAATTTCGAAGCCGCTCGCCAATTGTTTACAACTTTTATATCTCTTTTATTGCGATCACGTTCTAAAAATTTACCGAAAACCGAGTTTATGATCAATTTAAATAAATTCTTTTCAAAGTCACTATTGCTTTTCATTCTAAAATCTGTATTTAAATCTATAAAACTTTTCAACCAATCGGATTGCCTAAATTCAATAACTCTATGAATTTTTTTTAACACCAATCCAAATTTTAAACATTGTTTAAGATTTTCGAAATGAATAACATATTTAGTTTTATCGCTCAATGTGCAACATAATTTTTTTAAATTGCTTTCCTTCGGAGTTATATGTTCGGCACAAAAAGGAAATTGTATATGAGAATCTTGAGTGTGTAAATGTTGCGGATATTCTAAATCAACCTCCAAAGCATAAGATAAGTTATTATCGGACTTGTGGAAAATGCCACTTTTCAACTTGATTTCCATATAGTTAATTTCGTCCGGTGACAACCAGCGAAAATTACCCGTGGGTAACGCTTGGCATTGAGCATAACCATAGAGAGAATTCACGTCCCAATACATTAGGTAGTTGACTTTTTCGCTTGAATCAAATGTGTCAGGAAATTCAAGATTATTACATTTAGCATACCTATGTACGGAATGAGTTATGCCGCCTCTTATTGCCTTTTCAAGAAATAATATCATCTCAATGTCTGTAAGTAAATCTATGCGTGCTCTAGTTGTTTTAAGGGCGCTTGAATAAACGAGACTGGGTGTTGTTAAAAATTCGGCAGCATCTAAACCGTAATAGGTCATTCTGAAATTTCTAAAATTTTCAAATACGTCCGCTAATAGCAAAATGTCCGTTTTCAAATATAGATCAGAATATTCGCCCAAATTAATACAGTTAAACAAATCCCATACCTTTAATGCATGCGCATAATCTTCGTTAGAAACATTTTCGTCTTTTAATTTACTGTAGAAGTCCTCAATAGGAGGTAAACTGGTATTTTCTAACGATGCCCACGAATTGACATAATCATAACAAAACACGCCTTTTCTCTTGACTAGATCAAACTGTTCGATAATAGGAAAGAATTGAGAAGTATGTGTTAGTTTATCGTGGGATAATATTTTTACTAAATTGTCTAAACTATCGGGTAAGAAACGAAAAGAGTCGATAAACACCAAACGAACTAATCCAAAATAAACTGATAACGATATATATTTTTCGGCAGTGGAAGGAATAAGTTTAACGTTCGCCTGTGCAGCCAGTTCTTGAAAAAAACAGTGCAAGTCATAATTTAAATTATGGAAAACCACTTTTACTTCAAAATTTTTTTTTATCTGCAAATTACAATTATTACAAATACTTGCGATATATTTTCCGGTATAGTGGCAATGATGCTTTACCTTTGGATTCGTATTCGAAAATGAAAGAGAACAATTAGGACATTCGTTTGTTAATTTATGTTGTTCTAATTCCTCTTCGTTGAGGGGAATGAGAGAATGAGAACTTTCCGAAGACAGAATGTTATAAATTCTTTGACTCTCTGCTTTCAATTGCGATACAAACCAACCAGCAGGATTTACTCCGCGGAAAAGATCGAGTTTGTTATAGATAGCATTAAAGGAGCATACGGTATCATAGCCAACGCTGTATGCTTCATGTTGTTGATAATTATAAGCGTACGATGAAAGCGGATTTGGCTTAGTTTTTATATATAAAGATTTATTCTTTTGCTTTGGGAAACCATAAAATGATACAACGTTTGCTGTAATGATTGGGGNTCTATGTTAATAAAGAAACTGAAGATTCCATACGTATAGTTGAAGGCTTAAATTCCATCGACTATTATGGTGGCCATTATCAGATGTGGGGAAAAAACTCAATTTTGTTTGCATGGAACAATTATGATGATGAAGACAAATAAACCTGTAAATTCGACTTTAAAGTAACCTGTGTATCTACTTGTACATTACACTACATATACAAATAAAATTACTTCTTTTAATGTGTTTCATTAATTACCAATAAAATTGTAAATGAAATAATGAAATAAAAGAGTATGTTATTCAAAGCAGACAATGATAAAATTTGAACTCCTCTAAACCTAACGTAATCATTCTCAGTAAATCTATGCAGGTTCAGTCCAGTTTTGTGACGTATCCTCTTATCTACACAAATATTCAAAAGATCAAAGTTCAATTACGTTACAAAGTTACAACGTTGAGCAAACACTGCACTGACCTTCAAACTCGCGCGAAATTCAAATTCGAATAGGCTCCGCCCACTATGAGGACAATCCAGAGGCTCTTAAGAACTTCTTCAGCTGAAGAATCACCTCCAACGAGTCTTAGAGGTCAAACAAAACACATTTTTACCAAGACGTTTCGGTCTTCCGCACGAAGAATGACCTCCAAGGTGCCATTAGAGGTCATGGTAAGGACTGAGGATGGACGGGCCATCGAACTGTCACAGAATCCCTATATATACTACTTGCGTGATCTGGTGAAAAGTCTATATGGTTCGCGCTTCTTTTTTATAATTTTGACAATTTCCGGTGGCAACGATTTTCTACCGATATATATACGTTATAATGGTGTGGTTTCGCTGACGGCGTTTTGAACAGTTAAAGTATATATTTAAATTGCGTTATCTATGTCGGCGGCGTTATGAACTATTGGCGAAGTTCGCGTTTGATATTTGCTCCCGGAGATTACTAAAGTTAATTTTTTTGTAGTCGCGTATTTCTTTGTATGCCGGTTGCGTAATTTGCGGCATTTGAATCTGCATTGTAGTGGAAAGGGTTTGGTCATCGCTTGTGATTGACGTGCCTATGTGGCAGGTGTGTGCGAAGATCGGTGCTAGCCTGTCGGTGCAGATTAAATGATCTGGGATTGAGAATCCACTGTAATTGCTGAAAGTAGGGTGAGTATTTCTGACCCGGAAGAGATTTTTTTTGTTTGTGGAGGTGTCTTCAAAGGATGTGTGCCTTGCGTTAAAGTCTCCTAGAACTACGGCTCTTGGAAGGTTGGAAATATAAGTTATGAAATCTAACGAGAGTTTAGTTGTCGGGCTATTTTAGTAAGAAAATATTGTGATATCACCGTACCGTGTTTGAATTGTTGCTGCGCATGCATCTATGTGTTGAAATTGTATAGGTATTTGAAATTGGCTGGAAGCGATTGTTTGGTGAACTATAACTGAAGTTCCCCTTTTAGTGGTGTTTTTATCAGATCTAAACACTTTATAGCGATTGATGGTAAAGGTTTCTTTTGATTTACTAAGTGTTTCTTGAACCGCAAGAATATGAAATGAATCTGTGTGTAAAGTGTGTATTATGTTGTTTCTTTTTCGGTTCCAGCTGCATGCATTAACCGTGCTAATTTTAATGTTCATTTATATGCAACGGGGATGGGCCATCGTTGGTGTGGCTTTGTTTATTTTTAATGACGGGGGCGAGGAGGTAGGCGGGTTATACATATGTGTACTTTGTTCCCTTTTTCGACATAGGAAACTTTCCAGCGGAAAAATTGCGCGGCGTGATAGGATATCATCTCGCAACGAGCTTGGAGTTGGGAGTCAGTGATTCAAAGCATAGGAACGTAAATCTGATAGCATCCTCGACGCAGTTGGCGCAGCTGGGAGTGGAGGTTGTGCAGTATGAGGATGGGTACTTGTCGCTGCAACGGTAGCAGAGGGGTTCCCGTTGGACGCAGGAAGTTGTGTTGTGGCCAAATGTGAAGCATTTGCCACACTGTAAAAGCTGAGGGTCAGGGAATTGAGACGGGACACAACTGTAGGTTTTTGAATACATAGAAAATCATTTAGAAAGGAGCCTGTCTATGGATTTGGGGCAATTAGAAATGATTCGGAAAAGGAAAATGTCTTGACCGGTTTTCTGGATTTAATACGCCAAGCGTTTTTTTCCTGGATATTTTGGTTTTGTAGGGACGAGAGGATATTGGTCGCTACGATGTTGGGTTCTATAGATAAAACTACACATGAAAAGGTAGGTTTGTGTATTCTTGGGGATTTGGGATTGGGAGTTGGATTCACGGTTGGGTTGGTTAAGTTGGATGGTGATTCTTTCCGAAAGTAGGGACCGGAGAGAAGTTTTTAAACAGCTGCGGGTCTTTAGAGGTAATATGGACTTTACTACCTCGGTATACGGTTAAGGATAGGAATATAAGGGTAGGTACAGATTTAAGTAGTCCGAACAGGTTTTTCTGATTGAAGTATTTATCAGGAATATTGGTTATGGTGGCTTTGAACAAGCTATCGGAATCGGAGAAGGAAGGAGATCTAGTAGGGATTCTAGGGGATGAAGGGGAGCTAGTAGGGAAGGGGTATAGAGAGTCGAACGAACGAGTCCTCCGGCGGTTCACGGTTTTCAACGGCTGTTCGTCGATAGGAGATTCTGGTGCGGGTCGTTTACAGGTTGATGGTGTGGAGCCCATTTTCCGTTGCATTTTGAATAAAGAAGTTAACGAAAAAAAAAAATTATTTTTCTATCGGCGGCCTTGAAGAGGTGAATTAAGAAGCGTGTATNATAAA
This sequence comes from Agrilus planipennis, assembly GCF_000699045.2. NCBI lineage: Eukaryota > Metazoa > Arthropoda > Insecta > Coleoptera > Buprestidae > Agrilus > Agrilus planipennis. The sequence continues at coordinate 1,136,994 of NW_020438927.1, forward strand.
GAAGTTAACGAAAAAAAAATTATTTTTCTATCGGCTGCCTTGAAGAGGTGAATTAAGAAGCGTGTATTTGTGTGTGTTTGTTTGTGTTGTTGGTTAATTAATTGGCCGACAGGGTAATTGTTAAAATCAAAGGGGCGGTTCCCGACCAGATGAAGTAGAGCATCGGGCAGGGTGTCAGGATCCTCAAGCTTAGTGAGGATAATCCGGTTCTCCATGTCAGCATAATTAAATGGTATCGCGGTATCACGTCGAGGTGGGTGAGCGAGGGGGGAAGGGAGGGGATGGCCCTCGCCTAGAACCCGATGGACCGGTGCGGTAGATGTAATTTCTTAACCGATGTTCTTTAAGCGCTGTCGAAAATGGTAAGGTAATATTACAGTCTTTACATTGGAATCGCTCTGTAGGGGTGGCGGTCGGTGAACCGAAGGAATGTTTTCGAAGCATTATTGAAGGGATGATATCCAGCAGCACTATTTAGACCGCGAGTGGTGAGGCGGCACAATAGTGACCGCAGACAATCTCTCATACAGATATCACGAGTGATTAGACGGTAAAAGTTGCAGCCGAAGGGGAGGGGGTTGTCGAAGGATGTGGGAGCTGTATCAGTTAAAGGGGAATCTGAGACAGTCTAACTTACTGGAACTAAAAAATCTTTCATGTGTGGATGCTCGCTTGAAAAAATACTGGTGACCGGACCAAATCGCTTCACATATATTTGCCAGCCATCCCACACCCCCAAATAAATAAAAGGGGAGGGGAGGTGCCGAGCTGCCCAGGAATACTATGCAGTATGCCTAAAACATCAGGAGTATAAATAAAAAAAAAGTGATTCAATACAAAAACAATAAAAAAATTAAAAAGAATCAGAAGTAAATGAACTTACTGGCCAATCGGCGGGAAGGCGCCCTCGCACCCATTCCGATAGATTCATTTTTGCTCGAAGCGATCCTTCGTTGGAGCTTTTATATTCACGATGTATGATCACGTGAGAAGAAACTAAGATAGGGTGAGACAAGACGATTTGTATACTTTCTTTGATTGGAAAAGTAGACGCGTAAATAAGCGATATACATTTTATTATATACGAGCAACAGTTTATTTAATAGACATATTATTACTAGATGCGAATACATTGTATGATATCGCAGGAAGAAATAAAGGTACTTTGTTTTGTACACTTTCATTGAAAAAGTAAACATGTAAGCGATATACATTTAAGATACATTGCATTTCCAAAATGATTAGTACAATAATACTTACACTATAAGATAATACAAAGTATAATGTTGCGTGAGAACATTATAAAATTAAATCATAAGGNGTTAGAAACATTTTCGTCTTTTAATTTACTGTAGAAGTCCTCAATAGGAGGTAAACTGGTATTTTCTAACGATGCCCACGAATTGACATAATCATAACAAAACACGCCTTTTCTCTTGACTAGATCAAACTGTTCGATAATAGGAAAGAATTGAGAAGTATGTGTTAGTTTATCGTGGGATAATATTTTTACTAAATTGTCTAAACTATCGGGTAAGAAACGAAAAGAGTCGATAAACACCAAACGAACTAATCCAAAATAAACTGATAACGATATATATTTTTCGGCAGTGGAAGGAATAAGTTTAACGTTCGCCTGTGCAGCCAGTTCTTGAAAAAAACAGTGCAAGTCATAATTTAAATTATGGAAAACCACTTTTACTTCAAAATGTTTTTTTATCTGCAAATTACAATTATTACAAATACTTGCGATATATTTTCCGTATTCGAAAATGAAAGAGAACAATTAGGAAAGTCGTTTGTTAATTTATGTTGTTCTAATTCCTCTTCGTTCAGGGGAATGAGAGAATGAGAACTTTCTGAAGACAGAATGCTGTAAATTCTTTGACTCTCTGCTTTCAATTGCGATACAAACCAACCAGCAGGATTTACTCCGCGGAAAAGATCGAGTTTGTTATAGATAGCATTAAAGGAGCATACGGTATCATAGCCAACGCTGTATGCTTCATGTTGTTGATAATTATAAGCGTACGATGAAAGCGGATTTGGCTTAGTTTTTATATATAAAGATTTATTCTTTTGCTTTGGGAAACCATAAAATGATACAACGTTTGTTGTAATGATTGGGGAAACCCCAACAAAAAACCAATCAGATCATTATATCCTTAACATACAGGGTGTTTCAGAAATAATTGGCAAGCTTTGGATGGTATTAACTAGAGGTAATAGGGAATTGAACGGCGAGTAAAGCATGATTAAGGGATAAAAATATTGTAAGAAAACAAGAACAAATGGCAATCTGAAGCCGGTCCTGGACTTGAATTGGCAACACACAGTTGCGATAAAACTAATTAGCAACATCGGTGGAGATTGTAAACATAAACTACTGGTTGTTGAACGGCTAATAAAGTAATTATCAACAGCTTATTACTACGCTACTACACATAATAATAATTTTTGTAGGCATCCATTAAGATAAGAGTTAATTAAATAACAGCTTTGTTCATGGCTTATAATTTGCAGCGTTATTTAAAATACATCTCAACATGGTATTAAGAACACGAAAGAAAAATAAAATTAATGTTACATAAACATCAGTAGGATAATGGGATAGGTAATTGTAATTTTATTAATTCTAAGGCAAATTTCCACACCACCTTTGAGGTTGTTATTGACTTAGGACAACAATGGCACGTTGACCCACCTACCACCAATTGGACTGAATACATATATATATGCACGTTTACAACATTAAAAGAACAAGAAGTTACTTTAAAAAAGTTGTAACATACACATTGTCAGTCACATTTAATCTAATCTATCAAATAACAAACAATGCATGAGTACAAAAATACAAAGCAAATGCAACACGGATGCTTGCGATGATCAGCTGATCAAATGCGGCGTTGAATTGCTGTAGTTCCCTACGTTGTCTTACAACATTCACAGTTTTTTTTTGTCATTAGACAATACAAACCGGCCGGTACCGCCGCACCGCTATGTCCCTGCATTTTAAATTTGTAATATCTTCGAAAATATTCATTTAAATTATATGCCGTAAAGGGAACGAACGAACAGATTCCATACCGGATGATAAAAGGACCGATCTGTTATCGAAGTAGTTGAGTTATATGTTGTATTCTGTAGTGCCTAGTTCCCAAATTTTCCGATAAATGTAAATGTGGCGTGTAAATTCATAGCGACGGTCTTCTCTACAGAACGTGGAACCATTGGTATCTGGTGAAAGCTGGATGTCAGGTCCAACGTGACGTAAAAGTTGCACTTGCTTAAGCTATCGAGGACATCATCAACGGATACTTCTTGTTCAATTCTCTGAAGTCGATCACCATCCTCCATTTCTTTTGATTGGAAGCGTCCATTTTCTTCGGGACTATCCATACGGGTGATGAATACGAACTTATAAATGGTTGTATGATGTTATCTTTTAATAACTTGTCGACGTGCTTATGTGTTTCCGTCTTGAGCTTTTAGGGACAACGGAACGATTTCTTGTAGATTGGATCTTCATCGGAGGTGCGTATATGATGTTTTACTGTGGTTACTGCTGTCAATTTTTGTTGATATTTGTGGAATGTGCAAATTTCTTACATTGCGTCATGATTTTTTCTTTTTCCTGGTTGTTCATGTGTGTCATTCGTATATCTTGAAGGACGTCGAACTTAGCCGATGTAGTCTCATTGTCGTTAGGTGGTTCTTTGGATGTTATATAGGTGTATCTTTTTCTATTGGTTCTTCGTTATTGAGGTTATTAAGCGTATGTACTGTGCATTGACCTTTATTTACCTTGTAAATACCAGGCTGCACATTTTTGTATATTATTGTGGGAGATGACGTAGTCACCATCGGGTACTTGAATAGAGATGGTGTTTAAAGAAAAATATAAGTATTGATCGTATTGAAAGCATATTACAGCATTAGGAGTGGTGATTATATTTTCATTGTACTTTATCTTAGCTCTTAAGTTAATTAAATTTGAGTTCGATATAGGAGATTGAAATTTAGAGTAAAAGTGAAATAAGTATTCTATTTCAGTTCATTCTCCGAATTGGTACAAAAGTGGATAATATAAACGATATTGACCATACGATTTACCGTGTGCGGTGTTCTATTTTTTTTCAGTTAGCTCTCAAACACAAAAAATTAACCTAGACTTAAATATCATCAATGCACAACCAAAGTTACCAGTTATTATTGTTCCTAAATACGATTTAATAATTTTAATTGATAGTGGAGCATCAAATTCCGTTTTAATATTTAAGAAAAAATGCTATAATCAATTATGAAACAAAAACAGGACAGTTTTCTTATTGATATACTCGAGGCAATCGATCCAAACCGGGTAGCTTTCTAACGTTCTGATGACAGATTTTTTCCTTTTCTAGCAGAAGTGTCACAGTCACTAAATGCGTGTAAGAATAATAAATGTTCTTTACAACTAGGATATTCATCAAAACGTTTAGTGAAGTATGCTTATGTTTTAACGTATCCTTTGCCAATGTTTTCCGGTTGATATGATTTAGTACGTCTTCGATAGTTTTTTCGACAAAAAGAACATCAGCGCACCGTCTCCGGCTACTTTCGTAGTGATATTAACAGTTTTTTATCTCTCAACAGGCATGTTGCCAAGTGTTTTTATTAAATCGATTTGGTAAAAATTTTTCTTGGCTGATTGGCATTATCATTGTGTTTTTGTGATCAGATTGAAGGAGCAGTTGTTCGTCTTAGTTGTTTCATTGATTGAATGATTATTGTCCGAGTACCCATCAAATACGACAACAATACTTGAACTATAATGGCTTTGCAAGTTGAAGCTCGTGAACAAGTTCCTCTTATTCCTTCCCTCTGATCCGTCCGGTTACTGTGCCATAGGGCCGACTTGGCGTTTGCATCGGCCATAATTATAACAGGTTCATATATTGTGGCAATAGATCTTACCCGTTGTATGTATGGTTCAATAGGGTCGCCAAACTGGAAGTACAGGTTGGCGATCACCCATTTCCCCACTTTTGTTGTCACCTCAATGCATACACAGTGCGTGTCAGTATATTGTTTAATTAGAATAACTGTCATATTTACAATAGCCGACATAGGATTTTCTCCTAGACTGATTACATTTGATGTTATGAGCATACTCGCTATTCATGAAGCACGATCGCACTTCGCAGGCCATTTATTTGTCGTACTTTTTTGGATATTTCGTATGTATGTGACTCATTGGCCATTTTTTCGAAGGATCTATTGTGGTACGACCGTGTGTCACGACGAATTGACCGTAGAGTTCTTCTAGGTCTAGCACTTCTCCTCGTCGTTCAAATACTTTATCTACAAGTTGTTGTAACTGTTCCGGCTCGGTCGGAAGACTAGCACTTCTCAGTGTAATCTTGTCAATCGCCTCCGGAACTGAGAAGGTTATCCTATGTCCTCTCAGGTGTGTTTTTCTAGTTAGGTGTCTGAGGGTTGTTGTGGTTCGTTAAACCTATTCAATCTCATGCTTATCTCTACATTTTTGAACTGAGCTTCCTATTTTTTTCTTTTTGTAAGTTGTGTTCTTTCAGGGGAGGCCTTTGCTTCACCCTGGATGAAGGTCTGGGTTTACCCCCATGTTTGAGGCGGTGGTTCTGAATTCATGTCTCTTGTCGTGGGACAAGGCGAAGGGGGGAGAGAACCTCGCTAATCCATTCATGCGCGTCACTAAGTAGATGACGGGGCATTTGGCTATTGTATGATTTATTGTTTTTGTTGGTGAGAGGTTACAATGATTTCGGCTGAGATGTTTTCGCCGTGGCTTTGTTATATATTTTAAGTACAGAGTGTTTTTATTACTGTAATGGGGAGGGGAGAGAATGTACGCTCAGCGGCATGATTTATTTATACAACGTATTTTATTATTAGGTGTTTAGACGTTGCGGTGTTGGGCTGGAGAAGGATTTCATCGTTGTCAAACGATCCTGTCAAAGGAGGAATGAGAGAATATTCCTCCCCGGATGGCGGAGCAGACGAAGCTGGAGATGATAGATTTTTCCAAAGCTAGGGCTTCCAGAACGATATTATTTCTGGAGCACCAGGTGCTGCGAGCTCCCATGATGAGGGCGAGTACATGCAAAGGGCGACCAGGGAAAGAAGCCTTGACAGTATCCAGAAAATTGGAGTTTGAATACGTCGCAATTGTTGGAGTGTGCGACGTCAAGCAGCTCCGGTCGCTCCCATCAAACGCCAACGTCGGTAACGATGTCGATGGAGTCCTTCACGAGGAGGAGTCCCGGGTTCCTCAGATGGCCGTCGGGGTTCCGGAACCTGTTTTCGGTTCTAGTTTCCCAGCCCTTTTTTCGAGCAGCATCCGACAGGATTCCTACCAGGTTGTCATGTTCGTAATTCGTTCGTAGTGCATCAACAGACACTTTTGAAGAATGAGGCTGGTGGTTTCCACAGCACGACAGCCAGATCTACAACGGAGTTGTTCGAAGAGGAGGCGTTGGTTGTGAAGGCCTCCTACAGTTGGTAAAACCCCAGCTCGAAGATGGATGACCTTGACGTGTTCCCTCTGTGATGCATACGGTTGACACAACCTAGCAAGGCGTTCGGCTAGGTTGAGTATGTGCGGCGAATCCAGGATGGGAAGGAGTTGTGGATCGTCGCACTGTGTGAGGTTGTGTAGCCATTTGAGGAGTATGTCTGGCATGCGGGCTGCGAAACAGGGAAGTCCAAGCCCGCCAGCCTTGATCTCGGCGNTAGTATGAGTATGTGCGGCGAATCCAGGATGGGAAGGAGTTGTGGATCGTCGCACTGTGTGAGGTTGTGTAGCCATTTGAGGAGTATGTCTGGCATGCGGGCTGCGAAACAGGGAAGTCCAAGCCCGCCAGCGTTGGTCTTGGCGTACAGGAAGGCCTTACACGATGACGAGGGCAGATGGAGGATCGTCTTCACTGTACGGCGAATGCCCTTGTCACCGCCAATGTACACACGGCTCTTGGTGGAGGTGTAAAGTTTCTGTCTTGTCGCTGAGGTGCGTGCACTTATTGCTGTTTAATTGCATGCCTCTTGCTTGAGTGAAGTGGTCGAAGGTCTTCAGGGGCACTCGAGATGAAAGTGTCGGACTCCGGGGTAGCGGGTGTTATTGAAATGGAGGGTATGAGGGCAGCAAGCTCGGAAGGGTCCTTCTCGGGTTCTGCTTCTTGGAAGTCGGTGCGGATTCGGTCTATCTCTGTTCTGTAACGTTGGGAGCGCCTAGGGTTTTGATGGCTATTACGTCATGGTTGAATTTCTCAGAGAGATGCCTTTGTAGTTGTGAAGCTGGTCCTCTAAGCGTAGTTCTTCCAGGACGATGTGATATACTTCCAGGGTTGAGAATCGGCTCTTCTTTCAGCGTTCGGATTCTTCAACCTTGGCTTCATACTCGGTGTGGCAAAAGTGTTGACTAAGGCCGGTCTTGGTCTTAAATTCCCTATCGCACCATTTACATCGTAGCTCAATGGGAGGGTGGCAGTAATAGCGTTGGTGTTGTTTTAATCTCTCTAAGGATGCGTAACTCTTGCCGCATAAGTCGCAGGTTACAGGTGGAGAAGGTGAAGGGATGTCATTAACAGAGCTGCAGTTACTCCCAGAAGAAGTGGAGCGCTTATCAGGCATGGATTGTTACGCATTTCGCCGTTCTTCAGGTGTAGTTACACAGTGGCTCGGGGCATTCCCGTTTGGGGTCGTAGCGGGCGGAGCCTTATTTCCGGCCCGTACGTTGGAAAATGCAGCCGAGCACAGATGGCCCGATTTTTTTCCTTCTCGCAACGTTCGATAGAAACGTAGGTGTTTTAGTTAAATAAAAAATATATAGATATATATATGAAATGGAAATGAAATTATTTATTTACAAAGCACTATCTAAAGAGATAGAACAAACAAAAGAACATACTCACATTCATACCTTAACAATAATATATACAATCAACATTCATTAGTAGCTACAGGAGCTAAATGTAGCTAATTACAGCTAGAGTGGGTAGCTACTGGAGCTAACGGTAGCTACTAGCGCTAAAAGTAGCTACAAGAGCTAAACGAGAGCCGAATGGTTCTGATTATTGATTTTTTTTTTGTTTTCGGGGAAGAGGGAAAATCTTCAAAAGACACCCTGCCGTCCTTATGACAGGATGGTGTTGGATTCACCCTGAAGGAGCGCCTACCAACTAAAACCCCTCTACCTCAGGCCGTTCTAGGACCAATGAAGTTGGTCCTCTTCAGCCATATGTGTAATTTTGTAATCTGATTTGTGATTTTAAATTTTAGGTTTTGTGAGTGTTACTTGTGTGTGGGGTGTGTGTGTGTTTGTATGTAGTTGAGTTGGTTTTGTGGTTATCTGATGGAGTTAGGTAGGGAATTGAGGTGGTCGATGTAATCATCGGGAAGATCGGGTGTAATGGACAGGAGTCGGGCGGAAGGAAAGTGACTTTTTGTTTGAGTTTGGTGGTTATTCTTCGGGGAGGTTGTGTAAGTGTATGTGTGGAGATGGGGTTATTTGCTTGGATTGCCCTTTTAACAAATTTGATCTGAAGTGTGACGATACGGTCTGTGATGGGTGGGATATCTACGCTGTTGTACAGGTCTTCTGAAGGGAAGAACCTTCCTAGTCTGGCGATTTTTCTTAGGATTTCTCTTTCGGTGGTGAGGAGGACTTCTAGTTGGCTATCGGAAATGTTTGTTAGTGAGACTGCTGGGTAATTGATTAGTGGTCTTACGAAAGTTTTGTATGTGTGGAGCAGTGTTTCTATGCTACATAATTGTATGGTGCCGTTTACGAGAGATAAAACGTTTGCCCGCTTTCGAACGTTGTCTAGTGTTATTGCTAGATCCTTGTGTGGGTTTATAGTATGTGTGAGTGTTATTCCCAGGTATTTTATTTCCTTTTGTAGTCATAAACGGGTGCGGCAAACTGTGTACCTATCATGTGTGAATAATATTAGTTGTGATTTATCTGGGTTTGATTTTAATCCATTGCTCTAGGAGTTTGATTTGACGCTTTAGTTTATTGTTGCAGGAGTAGGAGGTTAAGCAGTTAGCCCAGTGCGCCGTATC